>NC_053028.1:450279121-450394771 GCF_003073215.2 Triticum urartu
CAAACCCGCGTCTCACATGATCGGCCAGGGCAAGGCCCGGGGCAAAATCCCAATGGAGTAAACCCTCCATCATCCTGATGTGGCAAGTTAATTAAGAAGAGTCAGACTAGTTTGGTGACCCCCCTTCAATTCCTCTATTGGAAACAATGAACCCGAGAAGTTTTCCGGCCGGAACACCAAAAACGCGTTTTCCCGGATTGAGCCATATATCATATGTTCAGAGGTTGTCGAATGTAAGGCGTAAGTCGTCCACCAATGATTCGATGTGCTTAGTTTTGATGACTACATCATCTACGTATGCCTCCACAGTTTTGCCGATTTTCTTTTCCAGGCATGTTTGAATCATGCGTTGGCAAGTGGCTCTGGCATTTTTGAGCCTGAAAGGCATAGTCTTGAAGCAAAAAGGCCCATACGGAATAATGAATGTCGTTGCGGCCTGATCGGATTCCTTCATCTTAATTTGATGGTATCCGGAATATGCGTCGAGGAAACACAGTGAATCGTGTCCTGCGGTCACGTCAATGATTTGGTCAATACGGGCCAACGGGAAGGGGTCCTTAGGGCAGACTTTGTTGAGGTCTTTGAAATCGACACAAAGGCACCAGGATTTGTCCTTCTTTGGCACCATGACCAGTTTGCTAGCCATTCAGGGTGTTTGATCTCTCTCATAAACTTGACTTCAAGTAGTTTGGCTAGCTCCTCCCCCATAGCTTGTCACTTGGGTTCAAAAAATCGCCACAGCGTTTGCGTGACTGGCTTGAACCCCTTTATTATGTTGAAGCTATGTTCGGCCAGTCTGCGCGGGATTCCTGGCATATCCGAAGGATGCCAGGCAAAGATGTCCCAATTCTCGCGCAGGAATTCTCTTAGAGCGGCGTCAATCGTTGGATCCAGCTATGCTCCAATGGTTGGTGTTTTGTTAGGATCCATTGGGTGTACTTGAAATTTGACTATTTCGTCTACGAGCTTGAAGGAAGTGGATTTGGGCCTCTTGTTAAGGATTACATCGTCCTTGTCCACTATGGAGCGCAGAGTTGTTAGCTCCTCAGCTGCGTGGGCCTCGGATAGAGCCTCAAGGGCCAGTGATGTCTTTTTGTTTTCGGCGCGGAGTGCTATATCCGGATCACTAGTGATAGTGATAACTCCGTTGGGCCCTGGAATTTTGAGCTTCATGTGCCCGTAATGGGGTATGTCTTGAAAGCGTGTGAATGCGTCTCGCCCCAACAGGGCATGATATCTGTTGTTGAAAGGTGCCACGTGGAAGAGCAATTCTTCGGACCTATAGTTCTCATACGTGCCGAATATGACATCCAATTTAATCTTCCCCGACCTTCGTGCTTCTCGAGTGGCGATAATGCCTCGGAAGGTGGTGTTGTTTTGCTTAATGCGACTTTTGTCCATTTGCATTTTTTGGAGCGTATCTTCAGAAATGAGGTTCAGTCCGTTGTCGCCATCCATGCGCACTTTAGTGAGTCGAAAGCCGTCCACAATTGGGTTTAAGACCAAGGCGGCTATTGCTCGCACTGATCTGGCCCTTGGCTCGTCATCGGCGGTGAAAGTTATCGCCATATCGCTCCAAGGATTTATTGTGGCTACCTAGTTTACTTCAGCGAGGTCGCGTAATGCCCTTTTGTGCCGGTTGTTGGAATAAAAGATCTCAAAGACCGTAAAAACATTGAGGTCGACATCCTCCGAAGAGTGCCTCTCTGAAGTGGTGTTGGTGAGGATGGCCTCGCTGCTCTTAGACACCTGCCGGAGTACCCAACATGCCCAAAGGCTATGTGTTGGTTCGGTATTCGGCGTTGTATGTATCTGATAGGGTTTGTCAAGCAGGTCATCAAGGACAGTTCTATGTCCCGTGAAGGGTTTGATTTTTTGTCTATGAGATGATGATCCAGTGCCCCATAAGGGTGCATCCTTTTTGTCCGTCCGGTGGGTTGCTTAAAGGCAGGAGGTTCCCGTGCCAAATCTCCGAAGTGCAGTATGCGGCGGCGGTTGAGGGCGTTGAGGATTCCCTCGTCTATACAGTTGCGCCCAAATATTGAAACCGCGTCGTCGTCGCAACAATCTTTAATCTTTTTTTAACAAGGAGGAATCTGGCCTAGAAGTGATGGACCGTTTCCTCAGGTTGCTGCCGCATGTACATTAGGTCGCATATGTCTGGAAGACCTGAATTGCTTGGTGAATATTGGTTGTGGTGAGTGGGCAGGCTAAAATCCGAACCCTGACCCACCATTGCATTCGGAGTTTGAAGAATTTCCGAGGTCACTAGCCCAGGATCTAGAGTGTCCTAGTGGCATTTGGGTGTAACGCCTGGTTCTATGTTCGGAGGACAAGAGGTCTCTTCCCGAAGATGGGTATCCGGCTCGCAGGGCTCGAAAATCTGAACATAGATTGTTCTTAACTTAGGGGGAGAAGTATCCTCGGTTTGTTCCTCCACGACCGCTACCAGATGGGTGATTGGCGGGGACTTGATTTCCCTCTGATCGGGTTTAAGCACAATCCGATCATAGTCTATAGCAACCCCCAGGGCGGCGATGCGATCTAGTAGCTCGTTCAAGGACGAGACATCTGCTGGATCCAACTTTTCGGGGTGTTCAAGGCCGATGTGAAGTCGATGTTTAGCGATGTGGAGGGCTGCCTTTGGCTTAACAGCCTCGCGGGTGCCCATGGTAAAGACACCGAGCTAGAGGACCTGTCCAGGATCTAGGGCCCTTCCAGAGGTAATGTTGTCGTTACTGATAAGGCAAGCCATAGATCCCGCCATCGATGACACAGTGCAACTCTGAATGAAAGCACGAATGTCGGTGTCAAACCGGCCGATCTCGGGTAGGGGGTCCCGAACTGTGCGTCTGAGGATTGAAGGTAACAGGAGACAAAGGGGACACGATGTTTACCTAGGTTTGGGCCCTCTTAATGGAGGTAATACCTTACTTCCTGCTTGATTGATCTTGATGAGTATAGGGGTTACAAGAGTTGATCTACCTCAAGATCATAATGGGTAAACCCTAGATGTCTAGCCTATGTAAATTCTGATTGCCTCTACGGACTATCCCCTCCGGTTTATATATACATCGGAGGGGCCTATGGTTATACAGAGTTGGTTTACAGAGAAAGGAAATCATACATCCGGATGCCAAACTTGCCACCCACGCAAAGGAGAATCCCATCCAGACATGGGGGAGGCCTTCTATTTTGTGTCTTCACGGCCCATCAGTCCGGCCCATGTGACACGACCCGGACACCCGAGGACCCCATAATCCAGGACTCCCTCATGGATCACATCATCATGACCGTCACCACACCGTCGTGTTGACGAAACTCTCCCTCAACCCTCTGCTAGATCAAGAGTTCGAGGGACGTCATCGAGTTGAACGTGTGCTGAACTCGGAGGTGTTGTACGTTTGGTACTTGATCGGTTGGATCGCGAAGACGTTCGACTACATCAACCGCATTAACCTAACGCTTCCGCTTTTGGTCAACAAGGGTACGTGGACACACTCTCCCCCTCTCATTGATATGCATCTCCTAGATAGATCTTGTGTGACCATAGGAAATTTTTTGAAATTGCATGCTATGTTCCCCAACACGTACATCCACGTTGATGGAGACTTCAACCCACGAATGGTAACAGTTGCGTGAGTCCATGGAGGGCTCCACCCATGAAGGGTTCACGAAGAAGCAACCTTCTTTATCCCACCATGGCCATTGCCCACGAAGGACATGCATCACCTGGGTAGATATTCACGAAGTAGGCGACCTCCTTGCCCTTACAAACTCCTCGGTTCAACTCCACAATATTGACAGAGGCTCCCAAGTGACACCTAACCAATCTAGGAGACACCACTCTCCAAAAGGTAATAGATGGTTTGTTGATGATGAACTCCTTGCTCTTGTGCTTCAAATGATAGTCTCCCAAACACTCAACTCTCTCTCTCTCTCATAGATTTGGATATGGTGGAAATATGATTTGAGTGGAAAGAAACTTGGGGAAGGCTAGAGATCAAGATTCTTGTGGTTGGATTGGAATGTCTTGGTCTCAACACATGAGTAGGTGGTTCTCTCTCAGAAAATGAGTACTGGAAGTGTAGGCATGTTCTGATGGCTCTCTCTTTAATGGAGTATATATATAGCCTCCACACAAAATCTAGCCAGTACACACAATTTACCAAACTCGGTGGGACTGAATAGTGAAACTCGGTCAGACCGATATGGTTCAAAATGTGCACGTTAGATTTTTTGGTGGGGCCGATATGATCATCTCGGTGGGACTGATGTGCTAGGGTTAGGGTAAACCTTCAACTCGGTTTGACCAATTACACAAACTCGGTGGGACCGATTTTGGTAATAAGCAAACAGAGAGTTGGTCAGGCAAACTTGGTTGGACCGATTGCATAACTCGGTGGGACCGAAACAATTGCAACATGCAACAGAGAGTTTGCAAGCCCATCTCGGTGAGACCGATATCCCCTCGGTGAGACCGAACTGATTAGGGTTTCTAGCAGTGGCTATGTTAAGTGAACTCGGTGGCGCCGGATAGGTCAAATTGGTGGGGCTGAGTTTGACTTTTGGTTTGGGACATATGTGGTAATGAGAAAGTGGTTGAGGGCTTTGGAGCATATCACTAAGTGCTTTGAGCAAGCAAGCCATTAAGCAACACCTCATACCCTTTTAATAGTATTGGCTTCCCTATGGACTCAATGTGATCTTGGATCACTAAAATAGAAATGAAGAGTCTTGAGCTTTTGCCAATCTTCTGTCCTTAGCTTCTAGAAGGGGTTCCGCATCCTCTTGTCCATGCCACGCCTTTGTTGAAATTTTCTGAAATTGAAGGAAATATGCCCTAAAGGCAATACTAAAGTTGTTATTTATATTTCCTTATATCATGATATATGTCTATTATTCATGCTAGAATTGTATTTACCGGAAACTTGATACATGTGTGGATACATAGACAAAACACAGTGTCCCTAGTAAGCCTCTACTAGACTAGATCATTAATCAAAGATGGTTAAGTATCCTAACCATAGACATGTGTTGTCATTTGATGAACGGGATCACATCATTAGAGGATGATGTGATGGACAAGACCCATCTGTTAGCTTAGCATTATGATCATTTAGTTTTATTGCTATTGCTTTCTTCATGACTTATACATGTTCCTCTAACTATGAGATTATGCAACTCCTGAATACCGGAGGAACACTTTGTGTGCTATCAAACATAGCAACGTAACTAGGTGATTATAAAGATGCTCTACAGGTGTCTCCGAAGGTGTTTGTTGGGTTGGCATAGATCGAGATTAGGATTTGTCACTCCGAGTATCGGAGAGGTATCTCTGGGCCCTCTCGGTAATGCACATCACTATAAGCCTTGCAAGCAATGTGACTAATGAGTTAGTTGCGGGATGATGCATTACGGAACGTGTAAAGAGACTTGCTGGTAACGAGATTGAACTAGGTATGCTGATACCGATGATCGAATCTCGGGCAAGTAACATACCGATGACAAAGGGAACAACATATGTTGTTATGCGATTTGACAGATAAAGATCTTCGTAGAATATGTAGGAGCCAATATGAACATCCATGTTCTGCTATTGGTTATTGACTGGAGATGTGTCTCACTCATGTCTACATAGTTCTCGAACCTGTAGGGTTCGCACGCTTAACGTTTTGATGACGATTTGTATTATGAGTTATGTGATTTGATGACCGAAGTTTGTTCGGAGTCCCGGATGAGATCACAGACATGACGAGGAGTCTTGAAATGGTCAAGACATAAAGATTGATATATTGGACGATGTTATTCATGCACCGAATGAGTTCCAAGAGGTACCTGATAATTATCAGAGTGCCGGACGGTTATCGGAACCCCCCGGGGGAACTAATGGGCCTTAGTGGGGAGAGAGAAGGGCCAAGAAGTGCTGGCCGCCCCCCCCCCCCTACATGGGTCCGAATTGGTCTAGGGGAAGGGGATGGCGCCCTCCTTTCCTTCCCTTCCCTCTCTGCCTTCCTTCTTCCGCCTTTCCTTAAGGTGGAATCCTACTAGGACTTGGAGTCCTAGTAGGACTCCGCTCCCTTGGCGCGCCCTACAGGGCCGACCGGCCTCCCCGTCCCCTCCTTTATATACGGGGGCAGGGGGCACCCTAGAACACACAAGATCAATTGTCTTAGCCGTGTGCGGTGCCCCCTCCACAGTTACACACCTCGGTCATATCGTCGTATTGCTTAGGCGAAGCCCTGCACCGGTAACTTCATCATCCCCGTCGCCATGCCGTCGTGCTGCCGAAACTTTCCCTCGTCCTCAACTGGATCAAGAGCTCGAGGGACGTCACTGAGCTAATCGTGTGCTGAATGCGGAGGTGCCGTACGTTCCGTGCTTGGATCAGTTGGATCGCGAAGACGTTCAACTACATCAACCTCGTTACTAAACACTTCCGCTTTCAGTCTACAACGGTATGTAGACACGCTCTCCCCTCTCATTGCTATGCATCTCCTAGATAGATTTTGCATGCTCATAGGTAAATTTTTTAAAATACTGCGTTCCCCAACAATGGCATCCAAGCCAGGTCTATGCATAGATGTTATATGCACGAGTAGAACACAAAGAGTTGTGGGCGATAATAGTCATACTACTTACCAGCAATGTCTTACTTTGATTCGGCGGTATTGTTGGATGAATTGGCCCAGACCGACATTACTGTTGGAGTACGGGTTCCAGCAAAACCCTTGGGGTTCGAACACTAGGGTGCACACGAAGATCTCTCTCCCCCTAGCTCACACTCTCACCACGATCTTAAGGCCTAGCTCGCCGAACCCACGGAACAAGGGACACAAGAGTTTTACTGGTTCGGGCCACCGATGTGGTGTAATACCCTACTCCAGTGTGGTGTGGTGGATTGCGTTGCAGGCTGCGGGTGAACAAGTACAAGGGAAGAACAACCTCCTGAGGAGAGGCATTCTTGAGCTCAATGAGCTTGTGTGGTTGGGGATGATCTGAATGATTCGTCCAAGATGAGATCCCCCTCCCCATGGTGGTGGCTAGTCATATTTATAGAGGCATGGGTCCTCTTCCCAAATATTAGGCGGGAAAGGATCCCACAATGGCCAATTTGAAGGGGGACAACTAGTACAAGTTATCCTAACAAAAGGGGGTCTTCGCCCGCCAAAGGCTCTGGTGGTGACGCCGTCGTGGGCTCCGTGGTGACCTCCGTCCTGCCGTCCTGCTGGTCTTGGTCTCGTTGCATCGATATGGAAACCTTTGCCTAATGCCTTGGCACTCCTCGTCTGCACCTGCCCCTTTATCACCAAAGAGGCATCCTCTACTCTACGCGCGCTAGCGCCCTCCTGGCCTTCGTCATCATGGCTCACGTCACGTAAACCTCATGAGGTGCCCATCGCCTTGATCTCTCAGCTCCTCACGAGCCAGCCTAGTGAGGCTGACCCTGAGAAGGTCCTGTGTCGTCCGCCTCGCGAGGGTCTTGAGTGTTTGCGGATGAATATGAGCCGTACCAGGCCACTGGATGAGCCACTCCCTCGGCCGCAGGCAGGCAAGTCTGGGGACCCCCGTTCCCATAACGTCGACAGTAGCTCCCGGGGCCAAGGCGCGCTCGGACATGGCTTTGAGGCGAAGCCAAGGGGCAAGTGTGGAGTGCCACGGGCCCCAACGGCCTGTGGCCTTGATTGACGGGTGGTGATTGATGGGATGTGGGCGTCTCCGCTTCCCCATGCTGCCTCGGCAACTGCTCGACTTGATGAGTCCCTATTGCATGTAGAAAAAGGTCATCATTACCTTAGATTGTGGAGGCCGGCGGTTGGCCTCCCCTTGGCTATAAATGAGGGGAGGAGCAGGGCCCCCGTTGCTCATATCTTCCTCCATTCCGCCCGCTTCTTCTTCTTCCTCCTTGATCGCCTCCTTGGAGCGGCACCCGTGGTACCGATTCGGAGGTTCTCCGCTGTTGAAAAGGGGAAAGGTCCCCGCGAAGAGCTTGGGCCTCTCCCGTCGAAGAAGAGGCTGGTCCGCCCTCGTGATGTCGTCGTGAGGCTGGAGGTGACGATGCCTTGGCACGAACCGCCTCCCCCCGGCTATATGCTGCCTTTGTATGCCCAGGCAGAGGGCTCCGGAGGAGGAGGCAGGGACCGACGCCCCTCACGCCACGGCCGCAGTGGCCGTGCAATGGTGGCACGCGCCGCTGCCCCGTGAACCCACGACGAGGGCTCCTCGCGCGAACTCATGGTGTGGGCGGCGATGCCATTGTGCACGTGGATCCGGTTCCCGCCGTTCTTCACCAAAGAGATGCCGCTGAGGGGTCCACTAGAGTTGTGGCTGCATCACACTAGGTGCGACACCCCGGTGACGTGGGCGGAGGTTGAGGTCATCTCCCCAGGCAAGGTCTTCATGACCCGTGGATGGGGTGAGGTAGCTCGTGTCTGCCGCGCGGAGGGTGCGCTCGCTATCTATTTCAAGTACAACGGTGCCTCCACGCCGTTCTTCAAGGTCTTCGACGAGGCGGGCAATCACCTGGAATGCTGCCCTAGAGGGGGCCCTCAGGACGGTGTGGCGGCAGGTGCTCAGCGCGCCCTTGGACCTGCTGACAGCTCCTCCAGCAGCAGAGGCGGCTCTTGGGGGTCCAGCGACTCTCCCGAGCCTGACGAGACTCCGGAGACGAGTGACGACAGCTACATGCCCCTGAGCTCTCACCGTGCCCGGAGCACAGCCGCGGCGTTCGCCCATCGCCGCCGTTGATCTGGATGGGGTTGGCGTCGGCCTCCTGTGGCCCACTGTTGATGACAACGTCGGCGGTGACGCCTGTAGATAGGGCACCTAGAAACCTTCTTCTTTTGTTCCCTCATGATAGCTTGGTGCTCTACGCCAACAGGTCCCGGTCCCCAGGCAGGCTGTAGCTGTCGCTGGTATGCCAGGTCGCGATGCCGTGGAGGGCTAGGTGGAAGCCCTATTGAAGAAGTTCCTCGCCGTCGAGCCTACACCTCCAACTGATGGCCTCGCCGATCCTGCGACCGAGGCCGACAACACGGCCGATGGTGACGCTGCCGGCGGGAAGGCGCTCCCTGACGATGGCGCCCAAGGCTGAAGAAAGGGCTTGCTGGTGAAGAACGGCGCTCCTTCTTGTTTTACTTTCCTGTGACATGAGATGTGCCTCATGGAGGTGTTAAAAATCTGCTTGGCGTTTGGGGGACAATATGCTGTGTAATAATTTATTTAGGTTCCGTGATTTCCTTCCCGTTTGCTTGATGTTCTACGTCGGCAGGGCCCGACCCCGCACATACCTCAGCCGCTGTTGGGCCGTCCGGATCACCAGGACGGACCAAGGGGTAGGGGCTACATGGCCAGTTAGGCTCCTGAGTCGCAATGCTCATGAGTCCCCCTTGATGTGCAAATGGCCTGCGGGAAGGAGCCGCTAAAGTAGGCCTTAGGGTTCTACGTCGGCAGGGCCCGACCTCGCGCATACCTCAGGCACCGTTGGGCCGTCTGGATCACCAG
This sequence comes from Triticum urartu, assembly GCF_003073215.2. NCBI lineage: Eukaryota > Viridiplantae > Streptophyta > Magnoliopsida > Poales > Poaceae > Triticum > Triticum urartu. The sequence goes on from NC_053028.1 coordinate 450,288,626, forward strand.
GACGGACCAAGGAGTGAGATGCTACGTGGCCAGTTAGGCTCCTGATTTGCGATGCTCAGGAGTCCCCCTTGACGCTCAAGCAGACCTTCATACCTGTCCTCGCCGAGGTCCCACTCAAGAGTGGTGCGAGACGACCAGGTCCGAGGGACCTGGCAGGACGGCGTACGCTAGGCAGGGCCTGAGCATAGCCCCCGTTTCCAGCCCCCTCTCATGACTCTCCCGAGGGGAAAGCATTGTGTTGAGGCTCGACACTGAGCCGGGTGGCTCCCTGAGGTTGGTACGGCCATGGGGCAGCCCTTAGTTGTTTATCGCCAACGCGGAGCATAGCACTTCCGCACTTGCATGGGCATAGCCGCTCCCCGGCCATGTCGACTGCCAGCGCGGAGCATGGTGCTTCCATTGGTGCATGGGTGAGGGCTCCCTCTGAGTGGAGCCCCCGGGGCATGTACAGCCCCACCCTGACACGTGGCTTGCACGGCAGGGCTAGACGAGTTGTGTCTGGGCACTCGTGAGCCAGCGCCGGACTCACAAGGCCCTACCTCAAGGCGGGTTGTGCCTGGTCTTGGTTCTTGATAGCTTCGGTGGTCCTGCGAGATGGTTAGGCAACCTACGCCAGACGAATTTCCTTAGGCGATCCCTTGAGAAGGCCAGACACCAATGACCCCAGGAGGTGACGTGAACAGGGCCGTCTCGCCAGACGGAGCTCAGTCGTTGCGTTTATCGATGCTGCAAGGATGAACCCGAGCACATACGCTCTTGGGGATATGACTATCAGATATGACCCACGAGGAGGGGTCGGATCATCCATTATGGCAGTTCATCTAAATGAAGCCCAAGAGTATATTAAAGATGGCGGTTCATAAATAGGCTTGTTAAAAGGCCCAAATCCAGAGGCGGCTTAAGGCCCGTAAGTGTAAACCGCCATGTATATGTAAACTTGTATTATAAGGCATGTAAGATGAGTCATCGAGCTGGACATGTTGTATGAGCCGGCCGGGACTCTGTAGGCCGCAGGGCGTCAACCCATGTATATAAGGGGACGACCCGACAGCGGCTTAGGGCAAAGAAACAACAAGTCGAAAGCCAGTCAAAGCGTGTTTAGGGTCTAAACCAGTATAAACTCCCCGTGTCCTTTGTCCCATTTAAACCCCTTTAAGCTAACCTCATCACAATGGCTCCACAACTAAGTCCTTCTATGAGGGCATCTGCCGTCACACTTCCACGAGAGTTGGCGCCCACCATGGGGCCAGCGCACGGTGGTTTTGAGTTCTTAAAGGGCAACTTCGAAGGGCTCAAGGGATACGCTATGGGCTGGATGACCAAGAGTCGTCGCGGAAAGCTCTACATCGGTGATGCAGGATGGGGCCCGGTGGCTGGCTCAATTGGGTACGGGTACCGGGTCCCCTTCGGTGGAATCCATGTCTTCATCGGCATGATTGACGAGCCGGGCCCTGAGCCGGACATCTTCACCGACATCATCGAGACGGCTTAGCGTGCACGACCCGACCGGGCTCAACCCGCCGTAAGGAATGTCTTCGTTGGGTTCACCCACGGGGTTGAGTTGGAAGGCTCAGTCTCTGCCAGTGAGACGACCATCTGCTCTGATGATGAGTTGTCCACAGGCGAGATCAACTCAATATATCAACTACAGGACAGGCGGCTTAGGGGCTGTTCGAATGGCGACAGTATTCCGGATCCCCGTGAGCCTCCAAACAGGTGGCGATCTTCAAGGCTGGCACCCAACCGGTTCTTGGTTCGATAGTCACCGCGGCTATATCTTCTAGTGCAGCTACGGTAATGGCAGCTGGGGCTGGTGGTTCAGTGCACCCTTCGGCTCAAGTCTTAAGGGATCTTTTGGATGCTTTGCCGACTCTGATGGAGGTTGAGGTAACCCCAGACAACCAGGAGCAGCACAAGGTAGAGATAGCTAAGTTGCGCGATGAGATAGCACAAGCTAAGGCAGAATTAGCAACAGAAAACGCTAGGATGGTGGTAGAGCAGGCCATTTTAAGTGCCCAAGCACAGCGGATTCAAGCAGATTCATATCGGCTCACGGTGGATCAGAACGCGTCAAACAAAGTTTTGAGGAGAAAATACCGAAGTCGTCTGCCCTCAATTTATGAGTCAAGGGACCTCTTCAACACCCCTAGAGCCGGGGCCAGTAACCCGCCAGTGGTAAATCAGATGACTGAAGTGCCAGGCGATGGGGTGCCGGGTCAACCGTGCATGACAAGTTCTCCATATATGAACAACACCCCGCCTCAACACGTGGTAACACCACTGGGTCACTACTCCACCCCTTTGGATGATTGGCGGCGACGCGATTGGCGGCTTTACCAGTTGAGGGTGAGACTCCGGCGGCGGTTGAAACCTGAAGGGCTAGGGAGCTCCTTCAAACAGCTTTAGTGCAGCAACAAGCTTACTCTTATAGCCGTGACCGGATCCATTCAACCCCTCGTCCAAGCCGGAGCTATAGTAGGCACATTGAATCACCAGCAGTCTCGAGTACAAAGCAGCGCCGTAACCGACCTCATGGGCATGACCCGGCGTGCAATGGTGCCAATGCACATGATTTAGTGGACCAGGGCAGAGCACGTCGGGAGGCCGAGTTGGCGGCTCATCAGCACGCGCCGGTTTACCCGATAGCTTCGATTGAGGCCAGTGTAACTTCCAAGGCTCTCGGTGTGCCGTGTCTAACTGTGGCTCTATGAAACGAGCGTCTGCCGAAGGACTTCAAAGGCCCTCGTAAAGTGCCTAATTACACGGCTGATCAACCCCCTAAGGCATGGGTGGAGAGTTATGAGATGGCTATGGAGATTTTGGATGTTAGCGAGGCTGCGTACGCTAAGTATTTCACCATGAAGCTATAGGGAAGGGCTCGTACCTAGTTGAAGGGGTTCTCGGCTAACTCCATCGGGTCATTGTCGGAGCTGAAGGCCCGGTTTATCCAGAATGTCAAATACACGTCTAAGTAGCCTATGTCAATCGTGGATTTGGTTTCTTGTGTTCAGGCCGAGGGCGAGTCAACAACCAGCTGGGTGGTCCGGGTCTCGACCATCATACATTCTTCAGATAATATCTATGTCGGTTCAGCGGTTCTGATGTTGGAGAAAAATTGACGGTTCATCCCACTCAAGCAGAAGCTTGGGCGTCTCAAGCGTCATTGCAACAAAATGGGGGAGCTAATGGCGGCTCTTGTAAAGTATGCCGACTCTGATGGTATCAAGGACCCCGACTCTGAGGATGAAAGATCGGGAAAGGGAAAGAAGAGTAATGGAATGAAGGGACAGCAGTATAACCCTACCAATCAGGGCGGCAACGGTAAGCTCAAGGCTGATGATTTTGTGGCTAACACCGGTGCGCGCAATTATAACCAGCGTCGTAAGGCACCGCCAGCTCAAGGGGAAAGATTTGACCTTGGCGCAGTATTAAATTAGCCATGTCCAAAACACGGAAAGAATCAGAAGCTAGCTACTCATTCGTGGAAAGATTGCAGCATAATGAGAAGTTTTAGGGAGTCAATCCAACACAACCATGGCACGAACGGTGGTTCAGGATCCGGCTCTCATGGCCTGGGTCATGGTGGAGGCGGCTCAAATTCCGGGTTTCACGGCCAAGGCAATCAAAGTGGTTACAATCAGCAGAATAATCATGGGAATCAACTGCAGCAACAGTCTGGTTATCAGAGTAATCCAAAGAAGTTGAATAGTGGGCAGTACCATGTTTTCACCACCAGTCTGTGTAAATGAGATCAGAAGCTTCACAAGAGAGCTTGGAACACTGTTGAGCTGGCGGTGCCCCGCTATTTATGTTGGTCAGAGCAACCTATCATGTGGAGTCATGAGGATCATCCGCCCCGGGTTGATAATCCGGGTCACCTAGCTCTGGTGGTAGCGCCTCAGGTTGGGGGCTATAAATTTACTAAGGTACTCATGGATGGAGGTAGCAACATTAACATACTTTATTATGAGACCTTCTGTCGCATGGGACTGACTGATAAGAATCTTAAACCGTGAAACACTATTTTCCATGGTGTGGTATCGGGTAAGTCGGCCTACCCGGTGCGTAAGATATCTTTAGAGGTTACTTTTGGAGATGTGTATGATTCCAGGTCTGAGAATTTAACCTTCGAAGTGGTCAAGATCAAGAGCCCTTATCATGCTCTGTTTGGGCGGCCGGCTTATGCTAAGTTCATGGAAAGGCCTTGTTATGTTTACCTACAGCTTAAAATGCCATGTCATAAGTGCACCATCACAGTGTATGGGAGTCATAAGGTGGCCTTGGAGTGCGAGGAAGGTGATGTGGCTTATGCCGAATCAGTTTGTGCAACAAAGGAGCTGAAATTTTACAAGGATAATGTTGACCCGGCAAATATGACATCCTTGAAAAAACCAACCACAGAGCATGATCCTTCCTTCAAGTTTAAATCGGCAGATGATACTAAATTGGTTGACTTCGTCCCTGGTGGCTCATCTAAACAGTTCAGCATCAGCGCTAATCTGGATCCAAAATAGGAAAGTGCGCTCATCGAGTTCATCCATGAGAACCGGGACATCTTTGCATGGAAACCTTCAGACATGTCGGGTGTACCGAGGGAACTCGCTGAGCATACTCTTAATATTGATCCGAAGTTTAAGCCGGTCAAGCAATTTCTTCGCCGATTTAATGAGGAGGTGGCCTGGCTCTTAGCGGCCGGATTTATCATTGAAGTTTTCCATCCTGAGTGGTTGGCTAACCCGGTGCTGGTGCTTAAGAAGAACGGCACTTGGCGAATGTGTGTGGATTACACGGACTTAAACAAGGCTTGTCCGGCTGACCCGTTTTCCCTCCCTCGTATATATCAAATCATTACTGCTACGGCGGGTTGTGAGCATTTGATTTTTTTGGATGCTTATTCAGGTTATCATCAGATCAATATGGCAGCTAAGGACCAGGAGAACACAACTTTCATTACTCCGTTTGGAGCCTTCTACTATGTGTCTATGCCTTTTGGGCTCAAGAGTGCCCAGGCGACTTATCAGCGGTGTGTACAGAATTGCCTTCATAATCAGATCGGGCGTAATGTTCATGCTTATGTGGATGACATTGTGGTAAAGTCCAGAAAGAAAGAAACCCAGATTGATAATTTGAAGGAGGCGTTTGATAATCTCCGGGTCTACAAGATGATGCTAAACCCGGCCAAATATGTCTTTGGCGTACCAGCAGGCAAGCTCTTAGGATTTCTGGTTTCTAACAGAGGTATTGAAGCTAACCCGGAGAAGATCAAAGCCATCACTTCATTAGCTAAACGGGCGTGTGTTAATGATGTTCGGCGTCTGGCAGGTCGTATTGTAGCTCTAAGCCGGTTCATAAGCCGGTTAGGTGAGAAAGCTATTCCTCTTTATCAGATGGTGAAGAAGACATATCACTTTGTTTGGAGTGATGCTGCTAATCAAGCATTTGAGGATTTGAAAAAAATAGTTGGCTGAGCCGCCCGTGCTTGTTGCAACCATTGATAAAGAGCCTCTGTTGTTATATGTGGCTGCTAACAGCGGGGCCGTAAGTGTAGCTATTGTGGTGGAAAGGAAAGAGGCGGGAAAGGACTACCCGGTTCAACGGCCGGTTTACTACATCGGTGAGGTACTTATTGAATCCAAGCAGAGATATCCACACTGGCAGAAGCTTGTGTATGGGGTTTTCATGGCAAGCCGAAAGCTCAAACAACATTTTCACGGTCATCCCGTTTCTGTGGTTAGCTCGGCTCCTTTACGAGACCTCATTCAAAACAGGGAAGCCATAGGCCAGGTTGCTAAATGGGCCATTGAGCTTGGACGTCATGGTTTAAAATATGTGCCTTGTACAGCCATCAACTCCCAAGCACTTGTGGATTTCATCAACGAATGGATAGAGTTGCAAGCGCCTAAGGAAAAGCCAGATAACACATATTGGACTATTCACTTTGATGGATCCAGGCAGTTGGAGGGCTCGGGGGTTGGAGTTGTCTTGACTTCCCCGAGAGGTGATAAATTTTCTTATGTTCTCTGGCTAATGTTCCCTTGTACTGACAATGCAGGTGAGTATGAGGCCTTGCTCCATGGTCTTCGGATGGCTAAATAGATGAATCTATGCCGGGTGAGGTGTTTTGGTGATTCAGATCTGGTAGCTGAGCAAGTTTCCGGTACTTGGGATTCTAAGGATCCGCTCATCGCGGCTTATCGCCGAGAGGTTGATGCTGTTGAGGGTCATTTCAAGGGGTATCAAATTGAGCATATTGATCGCAGGAAGAATGAGGCGGTTGATACTTTAAGCCAGCTAGGGTCTCAGCGTAAGCCGATGCCACCTAACCCGTTTGTGGATATTTTGCTTAACCCGTCTGTTAAAATACCTACAGAGGAGGATCTTGCTGTCGCTGACTCGGAGGCACAATTGGTGGCGGCTCTTCATGCTATTCCTGATTGGACGGTCCCGTATTTGGTTTACATGACCCTGTCGGATCACGAGTTCCGGCAAAACCTTCAAGGTTTGAACACTGGGGTGCGCGCGAAGATCGCCCCCTACCGATCCACATCCTAGCTCAGCTAAGAACTTACAGGCTAACTCGACGAACTCACAACAGAGATGACACAAGATTTATACTGGTTCGGGCCACCATTGCGGTGTAATACCCTACTCCAGTGTGGTGCGGTGGATTGCCTCTCGGGCTGAGGATGAATAGTACAAGGGGAAGAACAGCCTCCTGAGGAGAGGTGTTCTTGTGCTTGGTGAACTTGTGGTTGCCTTGGTCTCTCTCGATCTCACCTCCCTCTAGCTATGGTGGTCGTTAGTCCTATTTATAGAGGCCCTGGTCCTCTCCCCAAATATTGAGTAAGAAGGGATCCAACAACGGCCAATTCTAAAGGGGACAGCTAGTATAGCTTATCCTTACAAAAGCAGTCTTCGCCTGCCAAAGGCTCTGGTGGTGACGCCGTCTTGGGCTCCACGGTGACCTCTGTCTTGCCGTCCTGCTTGTCTTGGTCTCATTGCACCGATATGGAAACCTTTGCGTGACGCCTCGGTACTCCGCGCCTGCACTTGCTTCTTAGCACCGATGAGTAAACAAGGACACTGTGTGCGCTGGCGCCCGCCTGGCCTTGGTCGTCATGGCTCATGTCACTAGAACCTCGCGAGCTTCGCCTGGACCTGAACTCTCCACCCCTCACAAGCCAACCTGGTGAGGCCGCTCCTGAGGAGGTCTTGTGTCGCTCGCCTCGCGAGGGTCTTGATTCCTTGCTGGTGAAGATGGGTCGTACGGGCGCGCTCGCAGAGCCACGCCATGGGCCGCAGGCAGGAAAGTTTGGGGACCCCCATTCCCAGAACGCTGACAGTAGCCCACGGGCCCAAGGCGCGCTCGGGCTTGGCTTCGAGGCGAAGCCAAAGGCCAAGTGCGGAGCGCCGTGGGCCCCAGTAGCCTGCGGCCTTGGTCGAGGCATGGCGGTTGAGTGGTCGTGGGCGTCTCCGCTTCCCCACGCTGCCTAGATACCCGCCTGGCTAGGCGGCCACCGAAGTCTACACGGTTATTCTTCCATCGCCTGCGCCATTCTCCTCCAATTCCTCTGCTTCCCCCGGACTCTGCTCCTCTTTCCAATCTGACCTGAGCTCTGCTCACTCCATCGCCATGGCACCGATGCAAGCGGATAAGGGGAAGAAGCCTCTGTCTTTGGCCAGTGCGCCCTCGGCCGCTGAGCCCGTAGTTGACCGATCGCTGGTGCTCAACGATGAGGGCATGGGCAAGGTGCGTCCCATGCTTGCCTCCAGCTTCACTGAGTGGGGAGGAACGGTGGGCTGGCCTGCATCTCGAGCTCGCATCGACCGGACAGTCACCGAGGTCCCATTCTTCATCGACGCCCTTTGGGCTGGCTTGGTCCCACCTTCCTCCACCTTCTTCAACGCTGTGCTTGCGCATTATCAGATCCATATGCTGCACCTTGATCCTAAAGTAGTGATCCTCCTTGCCATGTTCGCCTTTGTTTGCGAGGCCATGATAGGCATTGCCCCTTTAGTGGCCCTTCTCCGCCACTTCTTTTTGCTGCACCTGGTTGATCCTCAACAGAGCTCAGGATGCCTGAGCTTTCAGGCTATGGCGGCGACGGACGGCGCGGGGATTGACTTCGAGCTCCCACCATCCACGAGCGGGTTTCGGACACGGTGGGTATTTTTTGATGTCGGAATGCTCAGCCCCCTGCTCTCTTCTCCGTCAGCGCCCGCTATTCCCAGCTCCGGTTGGTGCCATCAAAGGCTTACCGATCCGCGCCTTGCCCCTGTTTGGCTCAGGATGAGGTGGCTCAAGGATCTTGATGTGACTGCGCCTATGGTGGTGAAGGAGTTCATCCGGCGCCGGATCGCCCTGCTTCAGTGCCACTCTCAACTGATGTGGTCCTTGCTCAACAGTAAGGATCACATGAGACTTTAGGAGTCCGGGCTCCCTCTCGAGGCACGGCGAATGGTGCTCGAGGTCCTGACGGGTGTCCCGCTGCCTGATGACATGCTGAGGAAGAGTTGCCTTCTGTATCGCTGCTTGAACAAGGCGACATTCGCGGAGCAGATGCCCGCCTTTGATGAGTGGGGGCTGCGCCTAGTCGGCCTTTTGTGGCCTTGTGAGAACCCATTCGTCGTGGTTCCTCTTCCTGCTGCTGGCGCCGAGCTCGCCCCAATTGTGGATGCATGGGGGCGAGCACCGTCGGGGGTTGATGGCGAAGGTGTCGGGATGATGATGCCGCCCAGGGCTCCTGAGGCGTCATCCTCAGGAACTCGCGACTCTTGCCCTGGGCCGGTGGTTGAGGAGGCGACGCAGTCCACGTCTCCCGAGGCCAGGGCTCCTGAGGCCTCGACACGTCACTGTGAGGCAGGGCCCGCTGGCTCCCCTCAGCCTGGTGCTCCTAAGAATGTCCCTTCGAGCGCTTCTCATGTTGCGCCTCGTGTTGGCCGCCATGTCCAGCGCTTCGGTCGGCTCTATGTGGACTTCGAAGAGCTCAGCAAGAGGAAGGGGTCCCCAAGCAGCGGCACCTTCCGCCCGTTAAAGCAGAGAAAGTACATCACCATTGACGAGTAAGTACCTTATCTTGGTGATTCTCCACGTGATGCTTCCCTTCCTAACGATATCTCTTCAAGATTCCTTCCGCCAAGGCTGCAAGATCTCCTGAGGAGCAGCCTCCTCTCGCCTCGCTTCTCCTGCTGGGCTCGAGCACTTCATGCCCACGCTCTTCTCGTGGTGTGGAGTCAACCTAGGAAGCCGGCCCGTCGACAAGGTGCCTCGAGCTCGCGCCTTCGCTGTCTTTTCTTCGCAGACCTACTCGGAGCACAACAAGCGTGCCAAGGGTTCCTCCCCTTGTAACACCCACGATGCGGCTATATCTCCCACGTGTCGGGGCACGACTTAGAGGCATAGCCGCATGGTAGGTTTGTCGCAAGAGGGGTAATCTTTACACATCCCATGTACTAAAAAAGAAAGGGATAAAGACTCAGCTTACAATCGCCACTTCACACAACATAAATATATAATCCAGAATACAATCAAGGTCCGGCTATGGAACCAAAATAAAAGAAGACAACCCCAAATGCTAGATCCCTGATCGTCCCAACTGGGCTCCACTACTGATCAACTGGAAACGAAACAACACAACGAACATGATCTTCATCGAGCTCCCACTTGAGCTCAGTTGCATCATCTGCACTGGTATCATCGGCACTTGCAACTATTTGGAAGTATATGTGAGCCATGAGGACTCAGCAATCTCACACCCTCGCGATTAAGACTATTTAAGCTTAGGGGTAGGAAAGGGTAGTGAGGTGGAGCTGCAGCAAGCACTAAGCATATATGGTGGCTAACATATGCAAATAAGAGCGAGAAGAGAAGCAAAGCAACGTTCGTGAACTAGAAGTGATCAAGAAGTGATCCTGAAACTACTTACGTTCAAACATAACTCCAAAGCCATGTTCACTTCCCGGACTCCGCCGGAAATAGACCATCACGGCTGCACACGCGGCTGATGCATTTTAATTAAGTTAAGTGTCAAGTTCTCTACAACCGGATATTAACAAATTCCCATTTGCCCATAACTGCGGGCACGGCTTTCGAAAGTTCAAACCCTGCAGCGGTGTCCCAACTTAGCCCATCACAATCTCTCATGGTCAAAGAAGGATATTCCTTCTCCCAGGAAGACCCGATCAGACTCGGAATCCTGGTTACAAGACATTTGGACAATGGTAAAACAAGACCAGCAAAGCTGCCCGAATGTGCCGACAAATCCCGATAGGAGCTGCACATATATCGTTCTCAGGGCACACCGGATTTTCCAAACTTCCGGTAGGCCAGCCCAGAGTTTTCTTGGTGGCCACCGGCGGCTGACAGGTTGGACCAACACTGAGAGGAGCACTGGCCCGGGGGTTTAAAATAAAGATGACCCTTGAGTCTGCAGAACCCAAGGGAAAAAGGCTTAGGTGGAAAATGTTAAAACCAAGGTTGGGCCTTGCTGGAGGAGTTATTATTCAAAGCGAACTATCAAGGGGTTCCCATAACACCCAACCGTGTAAGGAACGCAAAATCAAGGAACATAACACCAGTATGACGGAAACTAGGGCGGAAAGAGTGGAACAAAACACCAGGCATAAGGCCGAGCCTTCCTGTTGGGGATATTACTATCAGTATGACCCGCCCAGGAGGGGCCGGGTCAGCCCCAATGGCGGGTTACATAAGAAGCCCAATGAACATCCAAGATGATAGTTTATAAACCTTATAGAAGGCCCAAATGCCTGGGGGCGGCTTAAGGCCCAATATTGTAAACCGCCGTATGTAAGGAAAGACTTGTAAAGAAAGGCATGTAAAGGAAGTCACTGAGCTGGACACGATTATGAGCCGGCCGGGACTCTGTAGGCCACCAGGCGTTAACCCATGTATATAAGGGGACGACCCAGTGGCGGCTTAGGGCAAGAAACAAGAAGTCGATAACCAAGCCGGCCAGTTGAGCCTCTTGGTGATCGAAACCCCAACAATACCAATCCCAACTAGACGTAGGCTTTTACCTTCATCGTAAGGGGCCGAACTAGTATAAAACCCTCTAGTGTCCTTTGTCCCGATTAACCCCTTTAAGCTTCCTAGTGTGATGGCCCTACGACTAAGTCCTTGCTCTAGGACATCTGCCGTGACAATTCCACGACAGTTGGCGCCCACCGTGGGCCCAGCGCATAGTGGATTTGAGTTCTTGAAGGGCAACTTCGAAGGGCTCAAGGGATACGCTGTGGGCCGGATGACCAAGAGTCATTGCGGCAAGCTCTACATCGACGACGAAGGCTGGAGCCCGGAGGCCGGCTCAATTGAGTACGGATACCGGGTCCCCTTCGGCGGAATTCACGTCTTTATAAGCCGGATCGGTGAGTCAGGTCCTGAGCCGGACGTCCACACCAACCTCATCGAAACGGCTCGGTGCACGAGGACCGTCCGTGCTCAATCTGCCGTGAAGCATGCTTTCGTAGGCTGCGTCCACGAGGGTGAATACTATGAAGGATCGGTGGAGGGCGGTGAGATGGCCGTCTGTTCTGATACTGCTTCATCAACGGGCGAGATGGATTCTTTGTACCAACTGCAGGACGGCATGCTCAGGGGCTGTTCCGATGGTAGCAGTATTCTGGACCCTCTTGAGCCGCCGAATTGGGCCGGAGTCTTCATGGCAGGGACACAGCCCGGGCAGAACTCTACAGCAGCGGCGACAACAGATACCAGGTCGGCGGCAGCCGGGTCAGGAGACCCCGCGCGCCCCCCGGCTCAGATCTTGATGGACCTCATGGATAAACTGACAACTCTATTGACTGCCGTGGTAGGGCCTGCGGATAAAGCCCACCATGACGCAGAGGTGGCACGCGTACGTGAAGAGATGGTGCAAGCTAAAGAAAATCTAGCTGCAGAGGAAGTCAGGATGGCAGCAGAGCGGGCGGCTTTGGACGTTCGTGCTCAACAGCTTCAAGCAGAGACCTTCCGGCTCTCGATGGATCTGAGCGTGTCGAACGAGGTCATGAGGACGAGGCATCAGAAAACCCAATCACGTTTGCCTCTGACGCTCCATCCTAGGAATCTTTTTCACACACCCGGAGCAGGGGGAAGTAACCCGCCGGAGGCACCTCGGATTACAACACCCGGTGCACCGGTCCAGCCGCGCGCCATGGATCCGCCTCGTATAATTATAGCTCCTCCTCATTACGTCCCAACGCCGCCAGGTCACTTCTCCAACCCTTGGGAAAACCTCATCGCAGCATCGGCTTGTCTGGCGGCTCTTCCGATGGAAGGTGACTCACCGGCGGCAATTGAAACATGGAGGGTAAGAGAACTTCTTCAAACAGCTCTGGCGCAGCAGGATGCATACTCCTATAGTCGAGACAGGGTCCATTCAACTCCTCGCCCAAGCCAGAGACCGAGTTACAGTAGGCATATGGAATCCGTAGATATGTCAAGCAATGCTCAACGCCAGAACCGGCCATACAGGCATGAGCCGGTGCGGGCTGGAGCCCTTAACTTGGCGGATCAGGAGAGGATTCGTCAGGAGGCGCAACGAGCAGTTCAAATGGCAGCAGACCAGGCGGCTCATCAAACTTTTCCAGCTTATCCAGCAACCTCGGTCGAGGCAGGAGTGGCCACAAGAACAGGAGGCGTTCCTTGCTTGGGGCCGGCCATACGCAATGAGTGTTTGCCAAAGGACTTTAAGGGGCCTCGTAAGGTACCTAATTACATGGCTGACTTATAGCCCGAGGCTTGGATTGAGAGTTATGAGATGGATATGGAGTTATTGGAGGTCAGCGATGCAGCAATTGCCAAGTATTTCACTATGATGTTAGATGGAACAACTCGTACTTGGTTGAAGGGATTGCCACCCAATTGTATCGGTTCATGGGCGGAGTTGAAGGCCCGGTTCATCCAGAACTTTAAAGGCACGTGTAAGCAGCCTATGTCAATTGTTGACCTGACCAATTGCAAGCAAGAGGATGGTGAATCCACAACCCATCAGGTGCGCCGGGTCAAGGAGATAATACATTCATCTGATTAGATGGATGCCGGCTCAGTGGTCTTGATGTTGGAGAAAAATTGTCGTTTTGAACCTCTGAAGCAGAAGCTGGGGCGGCTCAAGCGTGACTGTAATGACATGGGAACGTTAATGGCGGCTCTCATCAAGTACGCTAATTCTGATACTACCAGGGAGCTGGTGTCTGACAAAAAAATGCAACGAAGGGAAAGAAGAACGACAACGGCAAGGGTCACCAGCATAACCCGGCAAATTAAGGAGGTAATAAATGTAAGGCTGATGAGTTTTTTGCTAACACCAATGCACAGGACAGAAATCAATGGCGCAAGGGCAGACAGCCCCCTCGGTCGGGCGGGTCAGGTCCCACCCTTGAGCAATTATTGAATGATCCTTGTCCAAAACATGACACCCGGGAGAAACCAGCCACCCACCTGTGGAAAGATTATACGATCATGAAGGCGTTTAAAAATTCAAACGCGTTTGATGGAGGTCACGACCCAGGTGGAGGCTCAGGTGGAGGCGGTTTCCAAGGCCCGGGCGCCGGCTTAGGTTGAGGAGGATTCCACGGTCAGGGTCATCCTGGTAACCAAGGACGGTATAATCTGCAACCCGGCCAAGGTAATCAGCAACAACAGTCCAGATATTAGAGCAATCCGAAGCAGCTGAATAGTGGGCAATACCATGTATTCACCACTAGCTTATGTAAGAGAGACCAGAAACTTCACAAGAGGGCCATCAATGCCGTTGAGCCAGTGGTTCCATGTTACTTATGTTGGTCAGAGCAACCTATTGTGTGGAGCAGAGAGGATCACCCACCCTGGGTCGATAATCCGGGACACTTGGCTTTGGTGGTAGCACCTCAGGTTGGTGGATACAACTTCACTAAAGTACTCATGGATGGAGGCAACAGCATCAACATCCTCTACTATGAGACGTTCCGCCGGATGGGATTGACTGATAAGAGTCTTAAACAATCCAACACTGTTTTTCACGGTGTGGTTCCTGGCAAGTCAGCGTACCCAGTGGGTAAGATTGAACTGGAAGTAGCCTTTGGGGATCAGTATGACTCCAGAGTGGAAAAATTAACCTTTGAAGTGGTTAAGATCAAAAGCCCGTATCATGCTCTGTTTGGACGGCCGGCTTATGCCAAATTCATGGCTCAGCCGTGTTATGTGTATTTTCAGCTTAAGTTGCCGGGTTATAAGGGCACCATCACAGTACACGGGAGCCGGAAAATAGCCTTGAAGTGTGAAGAAGGTGATGCTACCTATGCTGAATCTGTCTATGCAACAGAGGATTTAAAATTTTACAAAGATCATGTTGACCCGGCAGACATGACGTCATTAAAGAAACCAACAACAGAGCATGACCCGGTGTTGAAGTTTAAATCAGCTGATGACACCAAGATGGTTGAATTTGTGGATGGCGACTCATCCAAGCAGTTCATCATCAGTGCTAACTTGGATCCAAAATAGGAAAGCGCGCTCATCGAGTTCATCCGTGAGAACCGGGACATCTTCGCATGGAAACCTTCAGACATGCCGGGTGTCCCGAGGGAACTCGCTGAGCACACTCTCAATATTGATCCAAAGTTTAAACCTGTCAGACAATTTCTCCGACGGTTCAATGAAGAAAGGCGCAAGGCCATTGGAGAAGAGGTGTCCCGGCTTTTGGCAGCTGGGTTCATTGTAGAAGTCTTTCACCCAGAGTGGTTCGCAAACCCGGTGCTTGTACTCAAAAAGAATGGCATCTGGCGTATGTGTGTGGATTACACCGATCTGAACAAGGCTTGTCGGATTGATCCTTTTGCCCTCCCCCGTATCGATCAGATCATTGATGCTACAGCGGGTTGCGCACGTTTAAGTTTCTTGGATGCTTATTCCGGTTATCATCAGATCAAGATGGCAGTCAAGGATCAGGAGAAGACGACTTTTATCACTCCTTTTCGAGCTTTCTGCTATGTGTCTATGCCTTTTGGGCTTAAGAGTGCCTAGGCGACTTACCAATGGTGTGTGCAGAATTGTCTTCACGAACAAATTGGGCGTAATGTTCATGCTTATGTGGATGATATAGTGGTAAAATCCAGGAAAGAGGAAACCTTGGTCACAGATCTGAAAGAAACTTTTGATAATCTTCGGGTCTACAAAATGATGCTTAACCCGTTCAAGTGTGTTTTTGGAGTCCCAGCCGGCAAGCTCTTGGGGTTTTTTGGTGTCTAACCGAGGTATTGAGGCTAACCCGGAGAAAATCAAGGCAATCACATCCCTGGCCAAACCAACATGCATCAATGACGTTCAATGACCGGCGGGCCGTGTTGCTGCTTTGAGCCGGTTCATAAGCCGGTTAGGGGAGAAGGCAATGCCTCTGTATCAGATGATGAAGAAAACAAATGATTTTGTTTGGAGCGATGCTGCAAACTCTGCTTTTGAAGATCTAAAAACACAGCTTGCTGAGCCGCCGGTCCTGGCTGCTCTAGTTGAGAAAGAGCCGTTGTTGTTATACGTGGCCGCCAACTCACGAGCTGTTAGTGTGGCTATTGTGGTGGAGCGCAAGGAGGCTGGCAAGGAGCATCCGATTCAACGACCGGTTTACTACGTCAGTGAGGTGCTAATTGAATCCAAGCAACGATATCCGCATTGGCAGAAGCTCGTATATGGGGTGTTCATGGCAAGCCGGAAGCTTAAGCATTATTTTCAGGGACATCCAATCACCGCGGTTAGCTCTGCTCCTTTGGGAGACATAATTCAAAACATAGAAGCCACTGGGCGAGTCGCCAAGTGGGCAATTGAGCTTGGGTCTCATGGTTTGAAGTATGTGCCACGTACCGCGATCAAATCTCAAGCACTGGTTGACTTCATTAATGACTAGACAGAAATGCAGATACCATAAGAGAAACCAGACAACACGTATTGTACTATTCATTTTGATGGGTCCAGACAGTTGGAAGGCTCGGGGGATGGAGTTGTGTTAACCTCTCCGCGAGGTGACAAATTTTGTTATGTGTTATGGTTGATGTTTCCTTGCACTAACAATGCAGTAGAGTATGAAGCCCTGCTCCATGGTCTTCGAGTGGCAAAAGAGATGAGTTTGAGCCGGGTCAGATGTCTTGGCGACTCAGATCTAGTGGCTCAACAGGTATCAGGTGTAACACCCTCGATGCGGCTATATCTCCCACGTGTCGGAGCACGACTTAGAGGCATAACCGCATTGAATGCAATGTTGCAAGAGGGGTAATCTTTACACATCCCATGTACTAGATAAGAAACAGGTACAGAGTTGGCTTACAATCGCCACTTCACACAATACATAAATAAAACATTACAGCATCCAGATACAATCAAGGTCCGACTACGGAACCAAAATAAAAGAAGACCACCCCTAATGCTACAGATCCCCGATCGCCCCAACTGGGCTCCACTACTGATCAACTGAAACAAAACAAGACAACGAACACGATCTTCAACGAGCTCCTCCTTGAGCTTGGTTGCATCACCTGCACGGTATCATTGGCACCTGCAAACTGGGTTTGGAAGTAATCTATGAATCACGGGGACTCAGCAATCTCACACCCTCGCGATCAAGACTATTTAAGCTTATAGGAAGGGTAAAATTATGAGGTGGAGCTGCAGCAAGCACTAGCATATATGGTGGCTAACATACGCAAAAGAGAGCGAGAAGAGAAGGCAAAGGCACGGTCGAGCAACTATGATCAAGAAGTGATCCTAGAACAACCTATGACCAAGCATAACACGAGACCGTGTTCTCTTCCCGGACTCCGCTGAAAAGAGGCCATCACGGCTACACACGCGGTTGATGTATTTTTAATTAAGTTAAGTGTCAAGTTTCCTACAACCGGACATTAACAAATTCCCATCTTCCCATAACCGCGGGCACGACTTTCGAAAGTTCAAATCCCTGCAGGGGTGGCCCAACTTAGCCCATCACAAGCTCTCACGGTCAACGAAGGATATTCCTTCTCCCAAGACAATCCGATCAGACTCGGAATCCCGGTTACAAGACATCTCGACAATGGTAAAACTAAACCAGCAAAGCCGCCCGAATGTGCCGACAAATCCCGATAGGAGCTGCACATATCTCATTCTCAGAGCACACTCGGATGAGCACTCCGTACAACTAAAACCAAACCTTGAGTTTCCCCGAGGGGGCGCTGCAAAGGGCTCTAGTTTGGACCAACACTCAGAGGAGCACTGGCCCGGGGGTTTAAATAAAGATGACCCTCGGGCTCCAGAAACCCAAGGGAAAAAGAGGCTAGGTGGCAAATGGTAAGATCAATGTTGGGCATTGCTGGAGGAGTTCTATTCAAGGCAAACTGTCAAGGGGCTCCCATTATAACCCAACCGTGTAAGGAACGCAAAATCAAGGAACATAATACCGGTAAGACAGAAACTAGGGCGGCAAGAGTGGAACAAAACACCAGGCATAAGGCCGAGCCTTCCACCCTTTACCAAGTATATAGATGCATTAATTAAATGAGAGATATTGTGATATCCCAACAAATATCCATGTTCCAACAAGGAACAAACTCCAAACTTCACCTGCAACTAACAACGCTATAAGAGGGGCTGAGCAAAGCGGTAACATAGCCAAACAACGGTTTGCTAGGACAAGGTGGGTTAGTGGTTTGACATGGCAATATGGGAGGCATGTTAAAGCATGTGTTAGGTATCGTAGCATAGGCATAGAAAAAGAGCGAGCATCTAGCAAGCAAAGATGGAGGTGATTTCGAGGGTATGGTCATCTTGCCTGCAAAGTTCTCCGAGAAGACGAAAGCTTGATCCTCGTAAACGTACTAAACGGGTACCTCGAACACCAACTTGTCTCCCGGCTCTACCCAAAGCAAGAACACAAGCAAAGGGAACAACCATCAACCACGGTGCAATGCGCAAGCAACATGATGCAAAACAAGGCATGATATGCGGGATATGATATGCAATGCATATGCAAGATTCGGAAAGGAATGATTGAACCTGGTCTCAACTTGGAAAACCAAGAGTGCCACTGGAAAGATGAGTTGATTTTGGTCGAAATCGATGTAAAGATCACCGGAATTGGATGCACGCTTTGCAAATGGCAAGCAAAACAAATAAGGCATCAATCTGCGATTAACAGCACGAGGCCATCTAAATGCATCAAGAACCACAAGCTACTGCACTCTAACATAACAACAAATCACATGGCAGGGATCCACTCAAGATGCTTGACAAAAGATGAACACTGAGCTATGGCTAATTCACTCAATAGCAGGTTCAAACAAGCATGGCAAAAATGTAAAAGATAACAGGTTTGAGACTTTGTGAAAATAACATGTCAGGAATTAAACATCAGGAAGCAATGTTTAGAGCAAGATAACAACATGCTACAGGAACATATCATGGCAAAGCAAGGTATGGCATGAAGCTACTCAAAGCATACCACAAAAGTCCCTTACTGTCCATAAGCCATAAGGGATCATAAAATACAATGGCAACCATGTGAACATAGCAATTATCGTTAACAGATTCAAACTTGGTAGAAAATTGGAACATGGCAAAGCAGATATTGAGTAGGCATGTTTACGAGCTCGATGCACTCACCATAAGGCATTGCATGACAAAACAAGCATACACCCAGCAAGTAGACATGGCATAGAAGCTAAACATGGCAAGAACAACCTCATAGCATGCATAGACAAACTATAAAAACCTCGGCAAAATTGCTTAACATGTAAACAATCTGCCAGGAACATTTTATAGCAAAAGTAGAGCTCGATTGAGTCAAGCTAGGGTGCTCCATAATTGCAAACAAATACATGGATGGAAAGAGCACAAAAATATCTACAAAACATCCTTACTGATCATGCTCAAAAGAGGCATGGATCACTTTGTAGCGACAAGAATACATGGCATAAAAATATTAACAGGGCAAAGTCTTGGAAGATTTCCAAGTCCCTGAAATCAGCAACATCACGAGAGCTACTTTGCATGCTTGTGCTAGTCACCACAATGATCACAAAAATACATGGCATACACCCTTGTAAAGATGGCATGGCATACTTCAAAACTCATGTAGGGCTCAAGTTCATAGGAGGCACACAACAATCATGGCAAAAATGACAAATGTCCAATTACTGATAAGAATCTGAAACTAACGTCACATAGCACTCTTGCAACAACATTTAGGGCATCAAGATGATCTCAAATGAACAAGGTGCAATGGAATGAAATGAAGTGCTCGTCGAGACGAACAATTTGACATGCTACACGCCCAAAATGGAGCTACGGGTGCAAAGTTATGGCACGATGAACAGGGCTAGAAAATATGCTGATCCGGGGACTTAGTCGAAATTGTACCCTCGCGAAAAGTCAACCCGGGACGGGACGGAGCGGGACGAAGAGATCCGGGACGGAGGGAGGTGTTTGGATCGGTGGATGGGTGGATCTGGTCCACCCGAGCAGATCTGACCGGTCTCGATCTCCGGCGAGGCGTCCATCTCCGGCGAGGATCGGCACGGGCTCCGGCGTGCGTCGGGAGGCGAGGAGGCCGGCGGGTGGTGGAGCAGGTGCGGCGGCGGGGCTCGGCAGTTGGGCGGTGGCCGGCGGCGAGCGGAGCGGGGGCGAGGCGCGCGGTGTGCGGCGGCGGCGAGGCAGCGACGGGGCGCCGGCGGGGCGGACGACGAGCGGCGCAAGGGCGTGCTACGGTAGTCCAGCGAGCGGCTGCGCCGGCGATGGACGGCGTCGGGAGGGCGCGCGGGATGCGGCTTCGACGAGAGGGGGCCCGCGGGCCTGATCCGGGCCACGCGGGCCGGTGGCGGGGCTGGAGGAGAGAGAGGGCGGCGGTGGTGAGGTGGCGGCGTTCGATTGGACGAGAGAGGCGGCGGACGCGTCCGGTCCGGGACGGACATGTCCGGCGGCGCGAGGAGGAAGAGGACTAGGGTAGGGGTGGATTTGACCCGGGATTTTCGGGGGAGAGGCCTTTTTATAGGTAGGAGGAGCTAGGAGGCTCCAAATTGAGCACGGTTTTTGGCCACGCCATCGTGATCGAACGACCTAGATGATGGAGGAGGTTTAGGTGGGTTTTGGGCCACTTTGGGGTGGTGTTGGGCTGCAACACACACGATGCCTTTTCGGTTCCTCAGTTAACCGTTGGAGTATCAAACGAAGTCCAAATGGCACGAAACTTGACAGACGGTCTACCGGTAGTATACCAAGGCCGCTTGGCAAGTCCCTGTCCAATCCAAAAATGTTTAACACCCGCACACGAAAAAAGGCAAAAGGGGACGACGTAGGACATAGGAGCGTCGGAATGCAAAACGGACAATGGGGAAAATGCTCGGATGCATGAGATGAACATGTATGCAAATGTGATGCACATGATGACATGATATGAGATGCATGACAAAGAAAAAACAACATGAAGACAAAAACCCGACAACGAGGAAATATCATAACTTAGTGCCGGAAATGGCAAGAGTTGGAATACAATTATGGCAAGTTACATACGGGGTGTCACATTAGGCAAGTGGGATTCCAAGGACCCTCTCATGGCGTCTTATCGCCGGGAGGTTGATGCTGTTGCAGGGCATTTTAAAGGTTATCAGGTGGAGCACATTGACCGTCGAAAGAACGAAGCGGCTGATGCTTTAAGCCGGTTGGGGTCTCAGCGTAAGCCGATACCACCTAACACCTTTTTGGATGTTTTACATAACCCGTGTGTCAAGTTGCCCACAGGAGAAGATTTAGTTGTTCCTGACGTGGAGGCACAGTTGGTGGCGGCTCTTCATGTCATCCCAGATTGGACAGTACCGTTCTTGGCTTACATGACCCGGGGAGAGTTGCCAACGGATGAGACTCTGGCTTGACAGATAACCCAACGGTCTAAGTCAATGACGATTTCGGATGGAGAATTATACCATCACAGTGTCTCCGGTGCGTTTCAGCGGTGTGTTTCCCCCGAAGAGGGTCAAGAAATACTTCGTGAGATACATGAAGGCGATTGTGGTCATCACGTCGGGTCAAAATCTCTGGTGGCCAACGCTTTTCGTCACGGTTTTTGCTGGTTGATGGCTCACGCTGATGCAGAGGATCTGGTCAGCAGATGTGATGGATGTCAAAAGTTTGCACGACGAGCTAATGTGCCAGCTCAAGAGCTCTGGATGATTCCAATCACTTGGCCGTTTGCGGTCTGGGGGCTTGACATGGTGGGACCTTTCAAAAGGTCTAAGGATAAAAAGACACATCTCTTGGTGGCAGTTGATAAATTCACTAAGTGGGTTGAGGCGGAGCCTGTGAGTAAGTGTGACGCCGCCACGACGGTTCAGTTCATGAAAAACGTGATCTTCCGTTTTGGTTTTCCACACAGCATTATCACTGACAAATGGCACTAATCTATCCCAAGGGGCTGTGGAGGAGTTTTGTCAACGTGAGCACATCCGGCTTGATGTTTCTTCTGTAGCTCATCCTCAATCCAATGGTCAAGCTGAGAGAGCCAATCGGGAAATTTTGAAAGGTCTCAAACCCCGGCTTATGGTTCCCTTACAGCGAACACCGGGTTGTTGGGTAGAGGAATTACCCTCGGTGTTGTGGGGTATAAACACCACACCTAACGGGTCAACAGGTTACACACCTTTCTTCATGGTTTATGGAGCAGAAGCAGTGTTGCCTAGTGACATCCGTCATGACTCGCCCCGTGTGGCGGCTTATGTTGAAGCTAATAATGAACAAGCCAGACAGGATGCACTTGACTTGTTGGATGAAGAAAGAGACTTAGCAGCGGCCCGGTCAGCAATTTATCAACAGGACCTGCGCCGTTATCACAGCCGTCGGGTTAAGTACATGACTTTTCAGGAAGGCGACCCGGTGCTCCGGCCCATCCAGGATCTGTCAGATGCACACAAATTATCCCCACCTTGGGAAGGACCCTTTGTGGTCAGTAAAAACTTAAACAACGGGTCATATTACCTCATTGTCGTTCGAGAGCACAAAGACTCACGTAAGTCGGAGGAGGAGACCCGCCGGCCGTGGAACATTGCTCAACTTCGGCCATACTACACCTGACCCACCGGCTCTCATCATGTACATACTTTGACATTGTGTATACCACGATAAGTAATAAAGTAAGACCATCGGTCTCTTTTCTTTTCAAAGATTATGCATCTTTGTTATTTCTTATTTTCAAATGACTATTAAGGAGCTGACCATATTTGAATCAAGTTTAACCTTTTTTGGTCCGGCTTATGATCATATCCAAATCTACCTGCAAATCTGATGGTCACTTGGGGTCTTCTTGTTCAAACATAGGTCGTATTTGAACCAAAGAGAACATAGCTGTCGTAACCGTCTTGATCGGCTCAAGGCCAAACTCACTTGGGGGCTTCTTGATCGTATCTGAATCATAGCTTCCCCTTTTGGGTCCGACATGGATCGTATTCGAATCAGGGTCGTTAAAAACCTCTCAAGGTCATTTGGGGGCGTCCTGTTCAAACATAGGTCGTATTCGAACCAAAGAGAACATAGCTGTCGGTACCCGCTTGATCGGCGCAACGCCAAAACCACTAGGGGCTATATGGTCGTATTCAAACCTTAGCTTAAACCCTTTGATCCGGTTTACTGATCGTATTCGAATCAGAAGCCCCCAACCTTTTGAATACAAGGTTAAATTATGCTTATTATCTGTTGTTTGCCTTTTAGTTTTTTGTTGTCTCAATATTACAAATAATTAACCTGGTCTTCTTCACCAGCTCGACTATTTGACAACACAGCTACCAAGGTATAATGATCGTTGAGTATTCAAAAGCATTGACTTCTCATAAAGTTTGAATTATCAATTTCATTACCCGGGTTATTCAAGCCGGCGGTCTAAGGATCAAAAGGTACAAGGTATGGTTATTACTTATACACAATTACCTGCTGCATTAACTAAAAGAGTTAATGTCGGGGATATACCCGTGGTATGACCCGACCGGAAGTATGACCCGGCCGGACTTGGCGCTTCACCGATGACACGCCAGAGGACTGGTGACTCACGGATCTGGCGGCTCACTGGTCAGACGACTCACGGATCTGGCAGCTCACTGGTCAGATGACTCACGGATGACCCCGACGGCAGGTCACATAGAAGACTAGGCCCAAGGCTAGTAGGTCGGCTCATATTATGGTGGGTCGGCTTAAGACAGAAGGCATGAGGAATATTTCCTTTACGAGGAAGCAAGACCCGTACTTGTATCCGACTTGTAATAGAGAATAAGTTAGTTCTAATCCTAATAGCACTCTACATGTAAGCCGCCCCTTCAACTTATATAAGGAAGGGCAGGGCTCCCCAAAGAGGGAGAAGCAACAGAAAATAATCTATAGGGCTAGACACAAAGAGCCGGCTTACCGGCGACCCCCTCATGATCATAATGAGACCTAGCCACAAACAGCATGTAGGGTTATTACCGGATGATGTTTCCCGGGGCCCGAAGCTGTCTAAATTCTTGTCTTGTGTGTTGATCCGCCGTGCGTCTCTCGATTCCAACCAACCTCTTCAAGCTACCACATAGATGCGTTGGCCTCGCGACTAAGTCCTCACACTAAGGACATCTGCCGTGACAAATCCACGATAGTTGGCGCCCACCGTGGGTACTTGCTTGTCTCCCTTGACGTCCATAGCGTGTGCCTCTGTAGTTAATTCTCCACAAACTGCAATACCTTCTCTATCTCTCAAAAAAGGCATAGGCATCACGCGACGCAATGGTACAACCAGCAAAGACGGCATAACTATAAAAACCAGGTTTGGCGGCTCACCGTCCATTCGCAGGCGGCCCACGGCTGAGGTGACTCAGGTGAAGATGAGCTGTAGTGGGGGTGGAAGCAGCAGAGGTGGGGCGCAGCGGCCTGGGGTGTAGTCATGACCATAGCGCCGGCAGAGGGCGGCGGCTTGGCGGAGGTCAGTAGAAGCGGCGACTCGGGGCCAGTAGTTCCAAGGGGGACGAAGGTAGCGGCTTACGGGCGGAGGCTCTCGTCACGACAGAAATACACACCATGAAGGCGATCGGCGGCTCGTGCGAGGGCCGCAGCTCAGACAACGAAAACTGCGGCAGACCTCGGCCGTAGAGGCAACAGCAGGCCTCGACGGCGGCTCAGGACAGAGGTGGCGCGACAACGGCTCGGACGCGACCAAGGATGAACGAGTCCGAAGTGACCGCGGTCGGGGCTGCTTGTAGTCCAGGTCGGAGTGCGTACGGCCGGACGAATCCGAGGCGAAGAAAGCACACTGAGGCGGAGACGGCGGCGGCAGTGATAGCGAGGTCCGGGTCGTTGCGTCGAGGCATGGACGGCAGAGGAATCCATATCGCTACCTTATCCACTTACGGTCGTGGCCTCCGGCCCTCTTTTTTTAGTTTAGCTTGATCTTTGTGAATAGATCGAACATGGCTTTGGCAATTGAGGAATCATAGCCTAGTCCTTCACGTGAGATGAACTGTTAGGCCATAATTGGCCTAGAAACTTGTGCCTTCGTAGATTTGCCTCTCCTTGTAGCGAACGGATACATAAAAAGTGCAACTTGACTTTGCACGACCCGGTCTTTACGCCAGGGAGCAGTACGCTCAGACTTTTTTTTGTTGATCTCGGCGATTTGATCCTTGCGCTGATCAATCTTGGATAAGTCTTCAACTTGCAGCAGCGGCGGCGCATCCGATGCAACCCTAATTTTCCTTTAAATCTTCCAAACCATGAATCTAGACCGATGAACTCAAAACTGATGCAGATCTTTTCCAACCGGCTCTTCTTCATCCGGAAATTATGAACTTCTCAATCCCTATGAGAGATCCCTCTAAGAACTCAACACCACCGTGCGCAGGCCCCACGGTGGGCGCCAACTATCATGGATTTGTCACGGCAGATGTCCTTAGTGTGAGGACTTAGTCGCGAGGCCAACGCATCTATGTGGTAGCTTGAAGAGGTTGGTCGGAATCGAGAGACGTGTGGCGGATCAACACACAAGACAAGAATTTATACAGCTTCGGGCCCCGGGTAACATCATCCGGTAATAACCCTACATGCTGTTTGTGGCTAGGTCTCATTATGATCATGAGGGGGTCGCCAGTAAGCTGGCTCTTTGTGTCTAGCCCTATAGATTATTTTCTATTGCTTCTCCCTCTTTGGGGAGCCCTGCCGCTCCTTATATAAGTTGAAGGGGCGGCTTACATGTAGAGTGCTATTAGGATTAGAACTAACTTATTCTCTATTACAAGTCGGATACAAGTACGGGTCTTGCTTCCTCGTAAAGGAAATATTCCTCATGCCTTCTGTCATAAGTCGGCCCACCATAATATGAGCCGGCCTAGTGGGCCTTGGGCCTAGTCTTCTATGTGACCCGCCGTCGGGGTCATCCGTGAGTCGTCTGATCAGTGAGCCGCCAGAACCGTGAGTCGTGTGACCAGTGAGCCGCCAGATCCGTGAGTCGCCAGTCCTCCGGCGGGTCATCGGTGAAGCGCCAACTCCGGCCGGGTCATACTTCCGGCAGGGTCATACCGCGGGTATATCCCCGACAGTTAGTCTCAGCCCTTGTCCTTTGTTTATATCTATTTCTGGTTCCTATTGTGGTAAACATATTTGCTATAAACCGGGTGTTGTAACCCGTTTGGTTCTAAGCCGCCAAGCCAGTCTTTTCTTTGTATCTACAGGAACAGAGTTCAAATGTTGCAGAAACAAACATTAAATATGATGCATACATTGGCATCAGGAAACACAGAATCACATAGAAGTGTTTTATGCGTAATGGCATAAGCAAAGCATATAGTGTTTTCACAGCTAAGCTATTACAAGGCTTTATAAGCCCACGAAGATGATCATTGTTCCTCCCTCGCCGGTTCACCACCTTCTGTTGGCTGGAAGTTGGGTTTTGACCAATCAAAACCATTCACGGCGACAAATTCGGCTTCATCGTCGATCAGGCCGACCGGGCCAACTTCCGGGGAAAATGTGTCTTCTCTTACTGGTGGGATCAAATCTGTTACCTTGTACGAGGGAGTGGCCATCTTCTTATTCTCACTATCAAAACCCGGCTTATATTTGTCAATATTGGTATCATCTCCAAGGGTAGTTGCCTGAGGCCGGACTCCGCCCACGCAAGCCATGAAGTCATCCTGCTCAAAGGGAGATCCGTATTCCTTCACGGTGGGATAGCCTCTAGCCACATCCGCCGGGTCTAGGTCTGGCACCCAAGCCTTGGAGCGTCTCAGGGCAGTCAAAGCCCCGGCTCGCGCACAGGAGCGTTTCACTTCTTCAAATTTGGCAGGCAGGATTGAAAGTTTCTTCAGGACGTCGCTGAGCCAGTTGTGTCCTTGATTGGCAGGAGAGATGGCGACAAGTGCCCGCTATGCGCCAATATACAGTTGTTCTACCAAAGTATACACTTCCTTCAGTTTAATCAAAGGATTGTGGCTCAGATTTTTGCTTCGTGGGCCTGCACATTTTTATACACAAAGTCAGATGGCGGCTTATACTCCGGATCAGCAAAAGGCACACAAAATTAAAGTCGGACGGCTTACCAAAGATGGCAGCCACCATTTGAGACACCCGGCCCTTTAACCTGTTCAGCTCTGTTAAAATCTTTTCAAGGGCTATTTCGGCCTTCTCAGCATGTTGGGTTAGAAGTGTTTTTTCCTCTTCCCAAGTTTTATTCTTGGCAGCGAAGCTGGTCTTTAAATTTTCCGTCTCAGAGAGACTTATTTGCAGTTTGGAGTTAGCAGATTTGATTTCTGCCTCCTGACTCACTAGCCGGGTCTTCGCATCAGTCAATTGCGAGTTCAATTCAGATAAGGCATTCTGCAAAACATTCAGATGAGTCAAGATTTTGTTTCAAGTTCAAAAATCAAGATTCAATCCTCAAGTACTTTACAAAAAACCACTTGACACTTGGGGGCTAATGTATGCCAAATCAAATTTTTGTGACTCTAAAGACATACTTTAAGTCCCAAGTACCTTACAAAGTAACAACACTTGGCACTTGGGGGCTAATGTATGCAGTTCAGTAAGTTTCTCAAGGTTAAGCCGGAGTATTAAGTCCTTTGAATACGGTACCAAACAATTTAAAGTACTGGCTCATTTATGATCAAAATGAACCAGCCCTTGGGGACCACAGGTGAAGCTTTGTTCTATTGAATTCAAGAAAAGTTTCAAAGGTAAAGGTCTCGGCCTATATTTTACAGTCTACAGATCATTCCGGTTCTCTCATAATCTGAAGACTTGGGGGCTGAATGGATATAGATAAGCCAGAAGAACGTACCACGTATTTCAACTGCAGCTGTTTGACCATTTCAATCTTAGAGTCGCGACTGGAGTGTACATGGCTAAGATAGCCGGATAAAATATCATTGGAGTTTAGATGGTCATAGTTGGCAACATCAAAGCGAACTTTCTGTCTCTCCAATGCCTCTTGTTTCGCAGTACACCGAGCCAACACGGTCGGATTCCCTGGTTCAATAAAGCGGCTCCCGGCGATCTGAAAGTCTTGTGCAGACGGTGATGGCGGGTTGGCTGAGCTTGATGGTCCAGTAGCAGAAGGGTTCAGGAGGATTTGCTTCTACATCAACAGGCGGGTCTGCTGGAGCATCGGTTAATGGAGAAGATGGCCTGGCCGGGTCAGATACAAGCACTGGCGGGTCTTCCACCGGTTTAGCTACCTTCGCTTTCTTGTATTTAGCTTGTCCACTAAGAAAAATGTTGCAAGATCATCAGTATAAAGATACAATTTGAAGAACCCGAAAAATATGAGGATTTTTCATTACCCAGGGGTAGTCTTGAAGG
This sequence comes from Triticum urartu, assembly GCF_003073215.2. Taxonomy (NCBI): domain Eukaryota; kingdom Viridiplantae; phylum Streptophyta; class Magnoliopsida; order Poales; family Poaceae; genus Triticum; species Triticum urartu. The sequence continues at coordinate 450,316,440 of NC_053028.1, forward strand.
CCGGAAATTGCGTCTGTGATGAGTCTCCAGAAGAGCGAGACACCTCCTGAAAGGATAAAATAGAGTTAAAAGTAGTACAAGGGGAAGGATCTATTAAAAAGAGTTAAAGACATAAAGAAGTAAACCTCATTCGGACGCTTCTGAGGAGTTTGTTGAAGAACGACAGCCGGTTCATCTTCAGTCCAAGCTTGATGGCGGCTTTCATGTTGTTGCTTTTTCAAACGAAAGTTGGGATGCAAGTGAGCTAAAGGGCTAGAAAACCTTACTTTACGGATCACTCGTCGAACTTTTTGTCTTGGCAAGGGCTCTGAGTTGGAGGAAATGATAGTTACCTCTGCTTCCACAGCCTGACTGGCCCCAATGTCATCCTGGTAATGATCAGTGTCAATAAGATTGTTAAAAAATTGGCCAAGGGAATCAAGGGCTACCTCCGAGTCAGATGTATCATCAAGCTTCATCAAATCTTCAACAGTGCTCTTTTTCTTCTTTTTCGACCTCCGGGTCGTTTTCTTGGCGTTTATGGTGGCGTCTTTTGCTTTCTTGGCAGCCTCGTGGTCATACTTAACTTTCCATAAGTCAGAGTTGGCCTGCAGACACGTAAAAACAAGATAAAGAGTCAGGCAAGTATTAAAACAATACGGCTGGGAAAATACAAAAGAGAGAAATAACGACATCCTTACTTCTGGCACCAGGTTAAGCTGGCAGAAGGGGTTTAACCCGATGACACTGCAATCTTTGTATTTCCCGTTCACCAGAAGAGTTGACATTGAGACAATATATTCTTCTATCAATTGAACGGGGCTATGACGAAGAGAGTCATCCGGGCCTCCACCATACTCATACATCAGCTTTGACCGGCGGCTCAAAGGGATGACCCACCCTGAGATCCAGCAGCGAGTCAGATCAACTCCAGTTAACCTGTTCCCCAACAGAGCATTGATCCTTTTGATGGATGGTATCAACCTCTTGCGTTCAGCGACGGTAAGCTTATCAGGAAGCGCGGACTTGGAATCAAGACGATCGTGGCGATAACCCGGCAGTGGCTTCTCGTTTGCTCGTGAAGTGTCCCGGCAGTAGAACCAAGCCTGGTTCCAGTCCTTTGGGTGACTTGGTAAGACAATGAGGGGGAAGACGGCACCCTGCCGGCGCTAAATTGATATGCCTCCAAGTTCTAAGCTAAGGCCGTTGGTGCACTCGTTTGCCGGTTTAGATAAAAGTATTCTCTAAAAAACTCCACGGTCGGCTCTTGTTGATGATATACCTCACAGAGCACTTGGAAGTTACAGATGTTAGATATGGAGTTGGGCCCGATATCTTGAGGGTGGAGCTTGAAAAGGTGGAGGACCTCTCTGAAGAACTTTGAGTCGGGCGGTGAGAAGCCACGGTTCATGTGGTTAGTAAAAATGATCACCTCACCGTCTCTCGGATTGGGCCGTTCTTCTTCCGGGTCAGGGCCACGGTAAGACATGACGGTTTTCGCTGGCCGAAATCCTATGGTGAAGAACTCTTTTAAATGTTCCTTAGTTATGGTTGAGGGAACCCAGATACAGATGGTTGGTGTTTTGGACGGCATGATTTGCAAGGAACTGAAAAGAGAAGCAACATGCCGATTCAGTTTAATGGTGAGATTGACAATTAAGTGACGAAGATGCAAAACAAGTAACGGCGGCTTAGTTAAGGGCTAATGACATATAAGGAAAATTAAGCCGGCATGATAACCCGCCATGACTACAGATATTTGAAGAAGGCAAATTCAGCTAAGTATTGAGACAAACAAGTTTCCTACATTGCTTGGTATTATTCCAGATCAAATGGTTGTTCAAAATGAAAACAATTCTAGACCTAAAAAGTTCAGTACAGAGGAGTCGGTAAGTTCTGAAGAAGCCTTTTTAATTAGATAAAGGGATCTGTGGATCAAGAACAGGTACAAAAACACTACCGCGCGAGCATATATATGACTTTTTGGATCAGAAAAGGCTGGCGGTGGAAGAACTACGATGAACTATGATGAACTATGAAGAACACGCAGGAGCTTGGAAACCCTAATGCAGATCTGCGAAACGAAGGAAAGAAAACTTACGGTTGCAGGTCTACTGCGGAGGTCGCTGCGGTTTCTCTAGATTGGTTCAGGTTGATGTAGCGGCCAAAGTCGATAGAGACGGAGATGAGGCACGGCGGTGGCAGAACTCGAGCAGCAGGGGGTTTGCGAGAGGAAGAAGACGGAGTGAGAGAGGAAAGTGAGAAGGCCGTGGCGTGCCTATTTATAAGGGAAAGATGCGAACAGACGGGCGCGAATATCAAGGAAGAGCTGAATAACGGTTATCTAGCTACATAGGCGCCTCGATTCTCGGGAGACATTAAAGATAAAAGATCCGTTGGGAGATGATGTCATGAAAGTTTTTTGCATTTTCAAAAGATGACGTCACGGCGGGTTACAACAACTTCAGCGAAGATAAGAAGATGAATTTTTGTCTAAGTATTGAAGATTGACCAAGAACGAAGTTCAAAGTCAACCTGGGGCCTAATGTTGGGGATATTACTATTAGTATGACCCGCCCAGGAGGGGCCAGGTCAGCCCCAATGGCGGGTTACATAAGAAGCCCAGTGAACATCCAAGATGATAGTTTATTAAACCTTATAGAAGGACCAAAGGCCTGGGGGCGGCTTAAGGCCCGATATTGTAAACCGCCGTATGTAAGGAAAGACTTGTAAAGAAAGGCATGTAAAGAAAGTCACCGAGGCGGACACGATTATGAGCCGGTCGGGACTCTGTAGGCCACCAGGTGTTAACCCATGTATATAAGGGGACAACCCGGTGGCGGCTTAGGGCAAGAAACAAGAGGTCGATAATCAAGCCAGCGAGTTGAGCCTCTTGGTGATCGAATGTGACACCCCAAAATTTTGGCCTTGTTTTAATACACTAAAATTTTGCCAGGAAATTAAAACTTTTATTTTCTGGGCTCCCTTTTGATTTTTGAACCATTTTCTCCCTTGTTATTATGGAGTTTTCCCCAAAAGTGAAAACCTTTCAAATATGTTATTGGACTTGTTTAACCTCTCAAGAAAAACTTTTCTTTTATCAGTATAACTAATTACCTAATTAAATTGCTTGATCTTTATTTTCTTGAAAAAAAATGGTTTTCCAAGGTTATATGGCCATAATTGAACTACAACCATTTAATAAATTCACCTAAAATTCTAACCAAAATTTGGAGATGTCATGTGATGTTTTTAAATCACTTCTATACAAAAATATCTTTTATTCATGTAATATTTTGAGCTCTGCATCAATTTTCCTTCTCTGGTCCAGAGTGCAATTTTGCACTACAACCCATTCAAATAATTCTTTCTAGCCTCCACCAAAATTATGGGATGTTGGTAGTAGCATATGATTCAACTTTATGCAAAAACCCAGTGATGTTATTTGAAAAATTTGAGTGAATCAACCTCATTTTCATTCTGGTCCAGCCTTGTGATTTCTACTACAACCCTATTTATCTTTGCTCCAGTAACCTTGTTCCTTCTCCTACTTGTAGACAGCCCTACCAAACCCCTAAGTCCAGGAGCATGCACCCATTTGAATATTTTTGGTTCATGAAATAATGTCATTTATATTCTGTCCAGAATTGAAGTTTTGCAAAACTTGCACTAACAAGTTTCTGCTTTTGGCCAACTAACCTCACCACCTTCTCATTCATCTAAGGAGACCTTGATCTGGAGATTTTGGCCACCCCAAGTATTGCCTAGATGCCCTTGGCATTTTGACAAACACCCTGTGTGCATAGCCAGATTTGGCATGGATTCAAGTTTACATTTTGAACTTGGCCACCTGACCTAACCACCATGTCCATTCACCCTCTACCTAACTCTAACCAAGCCCTGTTTCTTCCCAGCCTCAACCGCGACCTCTAGCATGCTCTAGCATTACGTCGAGCACGTCCCGTGCATGCCCGGAGCGCGAGCAGAGCACGCGTTCTGCACGTGCCGCGCCCGAGCCAACGCGTCGCGCCCCTAGCTTGCCCCCACTGCAGAACCACGCCACGCACGTCCCTCCTCACCGCTTCACGCCAAGCCGCCCCTCGCCGCGCCCCGACAGGCCAAGAGCTAGCCGCCGCGGCCGCCCGACAGCCCCTGCTCATGTCGGCGCCGCCCGAGCCTCTCCCGCTCGCCACCTGGCCCCTGGAACAGCGCGAGCTCATCCACGAGTGTGTCCACTAGCGCTCGTCGCCGCCACGCCGCCCTAGCTACAGAATGGCGGTCGCCGGCGACCTTATCCGCGGCCGCCGCGGAACCGCCTTGGCTCGCCCATTTAAGGAGCCCCGAGCTCGTCTCCGCACGCAGGAAGTCCCAAGCCATCTCCCTAGTACCCCCTTTGGCCGCCAATCGACCCGAGGAGGTCTCCTTCCCCATCTCCGGCAACCGCAGCCGCCGCCACTGCCCCGGCCATTCCGGCACCACCAGGGCCTCCCCCTCTCCGTTCTCTTCACCAGGAACCTTCTCATCCTCCCGTGAACTTGTTCCCCTGCTCGATTTTGATCGGAAACCACCGCAGCCCCAAACTCACTTCGCCCCCGAAGCCATCTCCGCCGCAAAGCTCGTCGCCGGCAACTCCGTCCAAGTCGGCGACCATAGCGGGTACCCCCGAGTTCGTCTCGGCCTCCTGAGCACGCCCATGCACTCAGATCACCGAGGGATGCCGCCATTCGCCGGCGAGCCTCACCGGAGCTCCGCCTCTGTTCGGTCAGGGGGAGACGACACGCGCGTGGACCAGTCAAACCTGACCGGTGGGCCAGGCGGGCCCACTGTCAGTGACCCACGCGCCGTCCACGCTGGAGTAAGTGGAGGCGTAAAACCCGTAGTACGTTTTCTCTGCCCGAAGGCGTAATCTCTGTTGAAACGTTTTCTTTTTCCTGATTTTTTTAAAAACAGATTTTGACCACAGCTTTGACTGTCTATAACTTTTTAAATATAACTCCAAATGAATTGATTCTTTTTCCTACATCTCTCAAATTCTGTCTAGTTTATTTTAAGATTTATTTGAAAATTTTCCAAACAACTTTTTTGTACTGTTTTTGAAATATGTGTTATTTGCATATTTTTGGAAATAGGATTTTTGGGTACTGTTTTTGAAATATGGTTATTTGCATATTTTTGAAAATAGGATTTTTGGGAGAGAAGGAAGCTTTCAAAAATGTTTTGGAGAGCACCCCCACCTCTCCACACCATGAAGGCAAGCATTCTGAACCCCGGAATAATATTTTTGGTGTGTTAGTTGACACGTTTATAACACCACCTTATATCGGAGAACTTGTTATTTCATGTGATATGATCATTTGCATGAATGCATATTAGTGATTTCCTTGCTGTTGGAAATGAATATACTTGTGATGGTAATCATCCTCATGTGCCTTGCATGCATGCCGGAAAGGAATCCGGGAAAGCCTCTGCCTTGGGTAGGAGTGAGCTTGTCGCCGGTCCCCGTCGGGACGGTTATGTCCGGTATGGCATGGTAAGGTATATTGAGTGGTGATTTTGTTGGTTGAAATATATTTGTTATACATGTCATGCAGGGAATTTATAAACCTCCTGAGTCGACCTAGATCGAGTCTTGTTCCAGTAACCCCCATACTTGCTATGTACTACCACTTGTCCCTGCCGCAGGTAGGGTATGGTTTAGTAAGGTGTCAACCCCTTTCAAGCACACACCGTACAGAGAGGCCATGGTGGAATATACCGGTTGTAGCTGGTAGGCAGGCCACCTGGTCCGGGGGCATGGGTGTTTCCGGTTGGGACCGAGAGGGGAGGCCACCCCTTAGAGCGCGCGATATAAATTTGATCCCATGCTACGCGAGGTTGTAGCCTCCCCACTTAGAGTTTTGCTTAACAAGTGTCGTGGGTGATTCCAGACACCGATGAGTTAAGCTGGTGTGTGCAAGTTAGGCGTGTTTTCAACTAAAGGCCGTAGACGGAATTAGTCCCGATGGACTAAAGGAATCCGTTACTCGTGGGTAAAGAGTACACCCTCTGCAGAGATTAAAACCTATTCGAATAGCCGTGTCCATGGTTAAGGATTACAGTCTGGGATGGGTCAAGTGTTGGTCTTAGTGTCGGTCTTCGGAGGAGATATTGTTAAACCAAACTTGGATACCGACTGGTTACTTGTGAGGACCATGATTATTATTTTGTGATGGACTAACCTGTTGCATTATTTGTATTATTGAGTATCCCTGGGACGGTTCTACCTCCTGGATATTCATTGTGATTATTTCTTTTAAAGCCCTTTATGTGGTGTCGCTCAGACGCCCGACTGTGGCATTTCTTTTAAAGCCCTTTATGTGGTGTCGCTCAGACGCCCGACTGTGGCATTTCTTTTAAAGCCCTTTATGTGGTGTCGCTCAGACGCCCGACTGTGGCATTTCTTTTAAAGCCCTTTATGTGGTGTCGCTCAGACGCCCGACTGTGGCATTTTTTAAAGCCCTTTATGTGGTGTCGCTCAGACGCCCGACTGTGGCATTTCTTTTTAAAGCCTTTATGTGGTGTCGCTCAGACGCCCGACGCGGCATTTTATGCTTGCATGCATAAAAGATGTTTTATTTATGACTGACGATGTGATCATGGAATTTTTCAGTGCATGATTATCAACTATATTATACCTGTGTTCTTAATGTTTGCGAGTACATTCAAAGTACTCACTGGCTTGTCCCTGGCTATTCTCTTGGCCAGATTTCTGCTTGGAGAGGAGCGTGGCGATGACAGCCTCGAGACCTAAGCAACGGTGATAGCAGCCTTGCGAAGATAGGAGTTAACCTGGTCAGCTGTTCCTGTGGGAAATGGAGTCCCATAGACACTGATGTCTCACAAACCGCTTCCGCCATCAACCACTAGAAACCCAATTGTTGTACTCACAGGCCAGAATGGTCTTGTACCACATATTTTTTTGTATTTTGCTTGGAATTTCTGTATCAAGTTGGAGCCTCATCAGCTAACAGTAATCCTGGGGCTGATGAGCACGACGGTCTATTCTAGAAATTTATACCCGGAAGACCCGGTCGTGACATCGAAACCCCAGCAATACCAATCCCAACTAGACGTCGGCTTTTACCTTCTTCCTAAGGGTCCTAACTAGTATGAAACCCTCTCGTGTCCTTTGTCCCAATTAAGCCCTTTAAGCTTCCTAGTGCGATGGCCCTACGACTAAGTCCTTGCTCTAGGACATCTGCCGTGACAATACCATGACACTTCCACCCTTTACCAAGTATATAGATGCATTAAAGTAAACAAGATATAATAATGACATCCCAACAATATCCATGTTCCAACATGGAACAAACTTCATCTTCACCTACAACTAACAACGCTATAAGAGGGACTGAGCAAAAGCGGTAACATAGACAAACAACGGTTTGCTAGGAAAGGTGGGTTAGAGGCTTGACATGGCAATATGGGAGGCATGATAAAGCAAGTGGTAGGTATAGTGGCATAGCAATAGAGCGAACAACTAGTAAGCAAGGATAGAAGTGATTTCGAGGGTATGGTCATCTTGCCTGCAAATTTCTCAGAGTTGACGAAAGCTTGATCTTTGTTAGCATACTCAACAGGTTCCTCGATCACGTACTTGTCTCCCGGATCTACCCAAAGCAAGAACACAAGCAAAGGACCAACAATCAATCACGGCGCAATGCACAAGCAACATGATGCAAAACATGGCATGACAAGCGGAATGTGATATGCAATGCATATGCGTGCTCTGGAAGGAAAAGAATGATCAAGGCGTCAACTTGGCAAACCAAGTGTGCGGCTGGAAAGATGAGATGATTTCGGTCGAAATTGATATAAAGATCACCGGAATCGGATGCACGGTTTGCAGATGACAAGCAAAACACGAATGTCACAATTCTGCGATTAACAGCACGATGCCATCTAGAATGCAACAAGAAACTAAGCTACTGTACCCCAACGTAGCAACAAAGCACATGGTAGTGATTTACTCAAGATGCTTGACAAAACATAAACATTGAGCTACGGCTAAATCACACAAGAGTAGGTTCAAACAAGCATGGCAACATTGGAAAAGATATCAGCTTCACAGACTTAGTGAAAATACAAACATGCCAGGAATTAACATCAGGAAGCAATGTTTAGAGCAAGAAAACAACATGCTACAGCAACATATCATAGCAAAAAAAGGCATGGCATGAATCTACTCGAAGCATAGAACAAAAGTCCCTTATTGATCATGAGCCCAAAAGGCACAGAAGATATGATGCCCCCCATGTAAACATAGCAAGTTTCATTAAAAGATTCAGACTTAGCAAAAACAGAGCATGGCATAAACAGAATTATGAAGGCATATTTGCGAACACGATTCACTCACCACAAGGCATTGCATGACAAACTAAGCATATCAACAGCAAGATGACATGCTCATGAAGCTAACCAAGGCAAGAGCAAGTTCATAGCATGCATGGATCAACTACAACAACCATGGCAAAATTGATTAACATGTCAACAATCTGCCAGGAACATTTTATAGCAAAAGTAGAGAAATATTAAGACATGCTAGAGCACTCCATAGTTGCAAACAGGGGCATGGATGGATAGAGCATAACCATATGTCCAAATCATCCTTATTGAAGCAACTCAAAACAAGCATGGATCTCAGTGTAGCATCATTTTTACATGGCATCAAAATAACAACAGAACAAGGACTTAGCAAAATCCTAAGTGCCTGAAATCAGCAATATCACGAAGGCTACTTTGCATGCTTGTGCTAGTCACCACAAAGATCACAAAAATTCATGGCAAGCACCCCTGTAAAGATGGCATGGCATAGATCAAAACACATGTAGAGCTCATGCCCATATGAAGCACACATCAAATGTGGCAAAAATGACAAATCACCCTGAACTGATAAGCAACAGGAGCAAACATTTTATAGCACTCTAGCATCAATGATTTGGGCATCAAGATGGACTCAAACAAGCATGCCACAATGGAATGAAATGAAGAGCATCTCCTAATGAACAATCTGATATAACATGCGCATGAAACAGAGCTACGTTCTTGGAGTTATGGCATGATGAACAATGGCATAAAATAGTGCAGAAAAAGACTTAGTGGAAATTTCAACCTCCGGGAAACTGGACGACGCGGCGCGGGATGGATGGATCCGGGATGCGAGGGCGTTTGGTTGGCGGGATGGGTGGATCTGGTCCACCTAACCAGATCCGGGCGGTGCGCTCCGACAAGCGGTGAGGTGGTGGCGGACGGCGCGCAGCAGCGCGGAGGCGGTGGAGCGGTGTAGCGGCAAGGCGGCGGAGCGAGCCGAGCGCTTGGGGCGGCGGTGCGGGTGCTCGGGCACGGGCAGGCCTGCCGTGGGCTCGCGGGCCCGTGCGGTAGTGGGAGGCGGCGGCGACAGGTGACGAGGCGCGGTTGGGCGCGGGCGGCGGCGGCGCTGATGTGGCGGCACCGGATTGGTCCGGGCGAGGTGGCCGGTGGATGCGTCTGACACGGACGGACACGTCCGGCTGTGCGGGGAGAAGGAAGCTAGGGTTTCAACTGCGAATTTTGGATGGGGAAGACCTTTATATAGGTAGATGGAGGTGGGAGTGTCCAAATGGAATGTAGTTTTCGCTCATGCGGTCGTGATCCGACGCCGGAGGACATGGAAGAGGTTTGGAAGGGTTATTGGGCCGATTTGGAGGGGTGTTGGGCTGCAACACACACGAGGCCTTTACGGTTCCCCAGTTGACCATTGGAGCATCGAACGGACACCAAATGACATGAAATTTGACAGGCGGTCTACCGGTGGTGTACCAAGGCCGCTTGGCAAATCTGGGTCCATTCCGAGAAAGTTTAACACCCTCTCCCGAAAAGAGACAAGAGGGATGCGCCGGTGCATGTGGGAGTGTTGGATTGCAAAGCAGACAACGGGGAAAATGCTCGGATGCGTGAGACGAACACGTATGAAAATGCAATGCACATGATGACATGATATGAAATGCATGACATGAACAAAATGCAAAACGGAGACAAAACCCAACCACGAAGGGAATCTCATATCGCATCTCCGAAAAAGGCAAGAGTCGGAGTTACAATTATGGAAAGTTGTATCCGGGGTGTTACAACACTCCACCACTACGAAAGGATCTCGTCCTGAGATCTAGGATGGCACCGGAGAGAAATGAAAGAGGAAGAGAAGAGGAACAACTGGGTTGCTTCTTTGACAAACGAGTGAAACTACGAACCTTGGGAGGTTGAACAAATTGAAAGAAAGAATACAACGAAGATGAACAAAGTTGAAAACAATCCGTTAGAAAAAAGGAACAAGGAACATTACGAGAACCTTGTGGGTTGAAAGACATAAGAAAAGGCTACAATGGACAAGAAGTACATGCAAGCACTCCGATAGAAATGAAATGTACATGGAATGATAAGATCAATTACGACAACACTCCGGTTAAACAAGATAGAGAAGGAATAAGAATGATATAATTTGGGCAGCACTCCGACTGAAAATGGAAGGAATTGAATGTGATCTTAACAAAATAAGATGATGGGTCGAAGAGAGCAACATCACAATGCCTCCGGAAGAAATGAGAGAATGGAATGGAATGAACGGAGGAGAAAACAATATCTTCTACCTCAAATGAGCTTGAAAAGCATCTTTAGGAGAAGGGTCGAACAGAGTTGTTGGAAAACCAAAAACGAAAAGAGTAAGCTGGTTGTGGGATTATGGAAAACATCTCAAAACTATGGGGTGAAATTCTGCCACTAACGGAAACAATAGATTGGATTGATATCAACAAGGAGATGAGAAGTTTATTTCACCGGGAGGATAAATGAAGAACTTGGGTCATTTATAAGCACCATAAATAGCAACAATCCTTAGAGAAAGCTTTTAGGTGAAATATAACCCAAGATAACTCCAATGAAGAGGTTGACGGGTTGCAAAGCATCTCCTGAACGAAGAGAAAATGATGGGTTTAAAATATCTCATTCTTAACAACAATGAACACTTCGAGAAGGAATTAAATCCTTTATGAACCATCATATAAAGCCTCCATGAAGAACTCCGGTAACAAAAGGATGATCAAACGAAAGGAAAGAGAAGTTGAAAACACAAGGTGAAGCCTTGTGATGATTTAGATGGAGCTTCACGACGAGATAATGCGGAAAAACTTGGAACTCCGGAAAAGAAAGATGAACAAAATAAATCAAGAATTTTGATGAACCTCCGGCATAAGGAATTAATCACTTGGATGAAACAAGAATAAGAATTACATTATGCTTGTCCTTCATCAATTAAATTGATGACAAGCAACGGATTTGGCATACTACTTATTCTCGTTGAAAGGATTAAGAGAAATATAGCATAAACTTGGGAAGGTCTTCAACGAACCACCGGTAGGATTGGAAAGAACGAATGAATTGATATGATAACCAAGGAAAATAACTCTTGAACGAACCACCATAAGAATTGAAAATGAGAGTAGCAAAGGCACAAATCACCGGGTAGAATTGGAAAAAACGAATGAAGATACTTGTGGGAATTTAGATACAAGTGAAATGAAGAGATCATGAACTGAGTAGAGAATACTTGAGCGATGCAACGGTAAGATTTTGAGAATGAGAGCTGAAAGCTGAGAATGAATAAACCCGAATTGATGGCCTCCGGAGAATCAGACTAAAAAGACTCCTGAACTGGTCCGGATGGGTGAAAAGAATTCTCATAATAGAAAACAATTATGAGAGGATGGCATCAAGCTTGAACTACGCATCTCTGAGAGAATAGATAAGGTTTGGAGGAAAAACTCTTCTTCGGTCTTCAAATGTTGAGAATGACGATGAGAAACACCACCATGAATTGTTGAGATACTCCGGGAGAATCAAAAGCGAAGTGGTTGAGCCAACAATGAAAAGAGTTATAAGATCTTGGAGAAACCAACTGATTGATGATAATTCATTCTTACGTCAAACTTTAGAAGATTTGAGAATAGCTCCGAGAAAATAGAAGAGTCTGGTAAGATCCTGGGAAAAGACCTGTGGGTTAGGGCCCACTCAAGAGAAACACCATTGAACGATTTCAAAGAGAGATTGCGCCGGTTGAATTAAATGGCTTGAATGAGATAACAACCTCGAAATAGGTTGAAGAGATCTTGAATGAAAAGACGAGTCTTCTAAGATGTCTTCAGCACTCCAGATAACATGAATAGCAAGAGGTGGATGATTAAGAGATGCACCGACATGAGAAAACATTTGAAACAAGGAAGGTAAATGATCAAGAAAGCTTGACTTTAATCCACCGTAGAAGAAAAGAATGAAGAATGAGAAACTTGAAGCACCATTAGTATCTTCCTGAGAATCACCAGATAAGAACATTGACGAAAAGAATGGAAAGACTTCCCATCAATAAAAGGATACTTGGATAAGAAATCAGAGTCCTTGAAGGAAAAGGGTGGGAGGGCAGGAAAACAAAAGCAGCTTGTGCAGATGGAATGGATACCATCTAGAAAACTTAGAGTTAATCTTGCGGATGTTGAAATGATCGGATCCACTTGAAGAGAAACACGCCGGTTGAAAAGGATTGACAAGACGATCTCGATGATCAAGAAGGATTAGCATTCACATAAAAATATGAGAATACCGCTAAGGAAAGGTATGAAATCAACACTTGACATTGAAGCAACTCGAATTCCACAATTGAAAACAAAACAGAGGATTTTCTTGCAAAATAAGCCGGAAACAAACATATCATAGATCCCATATCGTATCATGTGTCTGTTGGAAAGATATTCTAGGAGCTACTTGAATTCCCACTTATAAACTCCCGAAACTTTCTGGTTATGCAATCAGGTGTTGGGGATACAGGGGAAGCATAATATCTCACCGAAAACTAGCAAATCCTACATCCAGCTATATCCATCCTTCAACACATAACCAAGAAACCTTCGGAAATCATTTACCTAAACCTTCGAAAAGCATCCATTATACGAGTTATGGCAATACTACCAAACTCCCGCCCCAGTAATGGGTGGCGTCGAGGTTATCTCACCAACAACAGCATAAAGGGGATTTTCGATGTCGACGAACTCAGGTATTCCCGAACTGCAACAATAAAATTGTGACGACAACACCTCGGAGCTCAACTCCCCGGGACACTTCCACAACCCCTAAATGTCAGGAGGCACCAAGAACAATGTTCTCATCACAAAACCATCAGAACGATTCCAAGATACCCGCGTGATCCTAAAAAAAGTTCGTGAAATTTGAGGAGAGAAGAGTCAAAATTCTACATTAGGATGCCTCACCACAACGACGAAGGGAATGAGGAGTAAAAAGAATCCTACTCTCCGATATATATAATCCTAAGACTCAAAACATTTTGTTCTAGACTCAACAACGTCAGCGATTCGATCATGCAGGGGGCTCCTAAGTCGGGGATGGCTCTGATTACCAACTTGTAACACCCACGATGCGGCTATATCTCCCACGTGCCGGGGCACGACTTAGAGGCATAGCAGCATGGTAGGTTTGTCGCAAGAGGGGTAATCTTTACACATCCCATGTACTGAATAAGAAAGGGATAAAGAGTCGGCTTACAATCGCCACTTCACACAATACATAAATATATCATCCAGAATACAATCAAGGTCCGGCTATGGAACCAAAATAAAATAAGACAACCCCAAATGCTAGATCTCCGATCGTCCCAACTGGGCTCCACTACTGATCAACTGGAAACGAAACAACACAACGAACACGATCTTCATCGAGCTCCCACTTGAGCTCAGTTGCGTCATCTGCACTGGTATCATCGGCACCTGCAACTGTTTGGAAGTATCTGTGAGCCACAAGGACTCAGAAATCTCACACCCTCGCGATCAAGACTATTTAAGATTAGGGGTAGGAAAGGGTAGTGAGGTGGAGCTGCAGCAAGCACTAAGCATATATGGTGGCTAACATACGCAAATAAGAGCGAGAAGAGAAGAAAAGCAACGGTCGTGAACTAGAAGTGATCAAGAAGTGATCCTGAAACTACTTACGTTCAAACATAACTCCAAAGCCGTGTTCACTTCCCGGACTCTGCTGGAAAGAGACCATCACGGCTACACACGCGGTTGATGCATTTTAATTAAGTTAAGTGTCAAGTTCTCTACAACCAGATATTAACAAATTCCCATCTGCCCATAACTGCGAGCACGGCTTTCGAAAGTTCAAACCCTGCAGAGCCCATCACAAGCTCTCACGGTCAAAAAGGATATTCCTTCTCCCAGGAAGACCCAATCAGACTCGAAATCCCGGTTACAAGACATTTTGACAATGGTAAAACAAGACCAGCAAAGCCGCCTGAATGTGCCGACAAATCCCAATAGGAGCTGCACATATCTCGTTCTCAGGGCACACCGGATTGTCCAAACTTCCGGTAGGCCAGCCCAGAGTTGCCCCTGCTGGCCACCGGCGGCTGACAGGTTGGACCAACACTCAGAGGAGCACTTGCCTGGGGGTTTAAAATAAAGATGACCCATGAGTCTGCAGAACCCAAGGGAAAAAGGCTTAGGTGGCAAATGTTAAAACCAAGGTTGGGCCTTGCTGGAGGAGTTTTATTCAAAGCGAACTGTCAAGCGGTTCCCATAACACCCAACCATGTAAGGAACGCAAAATCAAGGAACATAACACCGGTATGATGAAAACTAGGGCGGCAAGAGTGGAACAAAACACCAGGCATAAGGCCGAGCCTTCCACCCTTTACCAAGTATATAGATGCATTAAAGAAAATAAAATATAATAATGATATCCCAACAATATCCATGTTCCAACATGGAACAAACTTCATCTTCACCGAGCAACTCTATAAGAGGGGCTGAGCAAAAGCGGTAACATAACCAAACAACGGTTTGCTAGGAAAGGTGGGTTAGAGGTTTGACATGGCAATATGGGAGGCATGATATAGCAAGTGGTAGGTATCATGCCATATCAATAGAGCGAACAACTAGAAACCAAAGATAGAAGTGATTTCGAGGGTATGGTCATCTTGCCTGCAAAGTTCTCAGAGTTGACAAAAGCTTCATCTTCGTTAGTGTAATCAACAGGTTCCTCGATCACGTACTCGTCTCCCGGCTCTACCCAAAGCAAGAACACAAGCAAAGGACCAATAATCAATCATGGCGCAATGCACAAGCAACATGATGCAAAACATGGTATGACAAGGGGAATGTGATATGCAATGCATATGCGTGCTCCGGAAGGAAGAGAATGATCAAGGCATCAACTTGGCAAACCAAGTGTGCCGCTGGAAAGATGAGATGATTTCGGTCAAAATCAATATAAAGATCACCGGAACGGATGCACGGTTTGCAAATGACAAGTGAAACACAAATGGTACAATTCTGCGATTAACAGCACGATGCCATCTAGAATGGAACAAGAAACTAAGCTACTGCACTCCAACATAGCAACAAAGCACATGCCAGTGATGTACTCAAGATGCTTGACAAAACATGAACACTGAGCTACGGCAAAAGTGCAAAAGATATTAGCTTCACATACTTCGTGAAAATAATAACATGCCAGGAATTAACATCAGGAAGCAATGTTTAGAGCAAGAAAACAACATGCTACAGCAACATATCATAGAAAAACAAGGCTTGGCATGAATCTACTCAAAGCATAGAACAAAAGTCCCTTAACTGATCATGAGCCCAAAAGGCACAGAAGATATGATGCCCCCCATGAAAACATAGCAAGTTTCGTTAACAGATTCAGACTTGGCAGAAAACAGAGCATGGCATAAACAGAATTATGAAGGCATTTTTGCGAGCACGATTCGCTCACCACAAGGAATTGCATGACAAACTAAGCATATCAACAGCAAGATGACATGCTCATGAAGCTAACCAAGGCAGGAGCAAGTTCATAGCATGCATGGATTAACTACAACAACCATGGCAAAATTGATTAACATGTCAACAATCTACCTGGAACATTTTATAGCAAAAGTAGAGAAAGATTAAGACATGCTAGAGCACTCCATAATTGCAAAAAGGGGCATGTATGGATAGAGCATAACCATATGTCCAAATCATCCTTATTGAAGCAACTAAAAACAACCATGGATCTCACTGTAGCATCATGTTTACATGGCATCAAAATAACAACAGAACAAGGACTTAGCAAAATCCTAAGTCCCTGAAATCAGCAATATCATGAGGCTACTTTGCATGCTTGTGCTAGTCACCACAAAGATCACAAAACTACATGGAAAGCACCCCTGTAAAGATGGCATGGCATAGATCAAAACACATGTAGAGCTCATGCCCATATAAAGCACACATCAAATGTGGTAAAAATGACAAATCACCCTAAACTGATAAGAAACAAGAGCAAACATTTTATAGCACTCTTGCATCAATGATTTTGGAATCAAGATGGACTCAAACAAGCATGCTACAATGGAATGAAATGAAGAGCATCTCCTAATGAACATTCTGATATAACATGCGCATGAAACAGAACGACGATCATGGAGTTATGGCATGATGAACAAAGGCATAAAATAATGCAGAAAAAGACTTAGTGGAAATTTCAACCTCCGGGAAACTGGACGACGTGGTGCGGGATGGGTGGATCTGGGATGCGAGGGCGTTTGGTTGGCGGGATGGGTGGATCTGGTCCACCTAACTAGATCCGGGCGGCGGTGTGCTCCGGCGAGCGGTGAGGTGGCGGCGGACGGCGCGCAGCGGTGCGGAGGCGGCGGAGCTGTGTAGCGGCACGGCGGCGGAGCGAGGCGAGTGCTCGGGGTGGCGGCGAGGGTGCCCGGGCCCGGGCGGGCCTTCCGTGGGCTCCCGGGCCCGCGCGGTTGTGGGTGGCGGCGGCGATAGGTGGCGAGGCGCGGTTGGGCGCGGGCGGCGGCAGCGCTGATGTGGCGGCACAGGATTGGTCCGGGCGAGGTGGCCGGTGGACGTGTCCGACGCGGACGGACACGTCCGGCGGCGCGGGAAGGAAGCAAGGGTTTCAACTGCGAATTTTGGACGAGCAAGACCTTTATATAGGTAGATGGAGGTGGGAGTGTCCAAATGGGGTGTAGTTTTCTCCCATGCGATCGTGATCTGACGGTGGAGGAAATGGAAGAGGTTTCGAAGGGTTATTGGGCCGTTTTGGAGGGGTGTTGGGCTGCAACACACACGAGGCCTTTACGGTTCCCTAGTTGACCGTTGGAGCATCAAACGGACACCAAATGACACGAAATTTGACAGGCGGTCTACCGGTGGTGTACCAAGGCCTCTTGGCAAATCTCGGTCCATTCCGAGAACATTTAACACCCGCTCCCGAAAAGAGACAAGAGGGGTGCGCCGGTGCATGTGGGAGTGTCGGATTGCTAAACGGACAATGGGGAAAATGCTCGGATGCGTGAGACGAACACGTATGCAAATGCGATGCACATGATGACATGATATGAAATGCATGACATGAACAAAATGCAAAACGAAGACAAAACCCAACCACGAAGGGAATCTCATATCACATCTCCGGAAAAGGAAAGAGTCGGAGTTATAATTAAGGATAGTTGTATCCGGGGTGTTACACCCCTGGTCGTGGACGGCGGCTGGATGGCTTCGATCCTGGGGTCTTCTTCAAGCAGCGGGCCTTCACTTGTTTGGGCCCCTCGCGGATCCTGTCCCGCAAATGGGTGGATGCCAGCCCCCAGCCCCCTGTTGAATGGGGACGAGCCACTTCAGGCCCCATCCGCGGTCCCCGTGGCGGAGGATGAAGTCAGCAGCATGCTCGAGTTGGCGCGAGAAACGAGCGTCGTCCTCCATGAGCTCTTTCAGGAGGCGATGGGTGCGATGAACCGGCTTGGTGAAGAGCTCGTGGATGTGGACGCGCACCTCGTGGCCGAGGGTCTTCGGCTGGTGGAGGAGCGGCATAAGCTGAATGTGGCCATCAACCTCGAGGCGCCTCCTGCGAGAGCTTGATAATGCGAAGGCTGAGGCTTCCCTCGCCGCCTCCTGTCACTACAAAAAAAAGACACATCCGTGACATTTTGGGCCGAACGAATTTTTTTCCTGTCATACTGATGACACTTCTATGACAATAATTGTGACAAGACACGGTATCATCATAGATGTGGTGGGGTCCTACTTCTATGACAAAAATCATGATAGAAAATGGCTTTTCGTCCTGGGCGGGCTGGAGACGCAGCTGCATGACATTCTTTGGGCAGTCCATGATGGAAAAAACCATGGTAGAAGCGCGGGCGAGGAAAATATCGGGGTGTTCCCGGTTACGGTGGGTGGTCGGGGCCGAGCGATGCGCATTTCTCTCGTACATGCACGCACGTTGGTGCGAGGCGTTGGGCTCTAACTGAACCCGAGCGAGGCGTTGGGCTCTAACTGAACCCGAGCGATTGCACTACAGGCTACGCGTTACTAAACCTGAGCGATCGATCGATGGCTGTTAACTGAACCCGATCGAGCGATTCCTTCGCTACTACTGCTAACTGAAGCCGATCGATGCTCCCTCTGGATGAAGAGTGAGCATTGCTAGGGGGGTTTGGATGAACAGTTCCCGGTGGGGGTGGATGAACAGGACCTCGTGGTGTTGCCTCTGGATGAACAGGACCCCAATCGATCGAGCCGATTGGGGCTGGATGAACAGGACCCCGTGGAGGGCAGGATGAACAGGACCACCCCGTGGAGGGCCGGATGAACAGTAGATGGTGGAGGGCTGGATGGACAGTAGCCCGTGGAGGTATGGTTGAACAGGAGCCCGTAGAGAGGGCTGGTTGAACAGTAGCCGGTGGAGTAGCGCGCGGTGGAGGCTGGATGAACAGGAGCCCGTGGATGAACAGTCGTAGGTGGAGGCTGGAGGAGGTCGACGGTGGATGAACTCTAGCCCGTGGAGGCTGGAGGGGGTCGACGCTGAAGATGAACAGTATCCTGTGAAGTCCCGATTTGCGGTACGCCACACCCCTCCCGATGAACAGGACCCCCGTTTTGACCGTAGCGCTCCAACTCAAGTTCGTTTCCTCCGTTTTGCGGTACGCCACACCCCTCCCAATCAACAGGACCCATGTTTCGACCGTAGGAGGTCTGTTTCCTCCGTTTTGCGGTACACCAGACCCCTCCCGATGAACAGGATCCCGTTTCGAACGTGGTCGGTCGAACACAAGGCCGTTTCCTCCATTCTGCGGTACGCCAGGCCTCGTTTCCATCGGTTGTTCCGTCCAAGCCCTCACGATGAGCACGACGACGCATTCCGTTCCGACCCAGCCGGTTGGCTCCCCATGAACACGATGACGACGCCGTTTCTCCGTTCCGACCCAGCCATGTACACGAGCCCTGGCCGTATGTACGTGCGAGTAGGCGTTCGAGACCCTGCCCGTATGTACGTACGTGGCGGTATTTACTTTCTTGCACCCTGGCCGCTGTACGTACGTGTACATGCTAGTGCGCGCCTGTACTACGACATGTGTGCGCCTCTACATCGACCAGTATGTACGTACACGTTCATGAGCAGAATGACAATGCTACATACGCTTTGACCAGGTGGGTCCCGACTGTCAGGCACTTCCTTGCGTGCGAAGATGCAGCTGGTGGGTCCCAGCAGTCAGGGGGGCGAATCGTTTTTTTTTGCCAGGACGCACTTCCTTGCATGCGAAGATGTAGCTGGTGGGTCCCAGCAGTCAGGGGGAAACGTTTTTTCACGAAATACGGTGGCTCGTCCGGTGGGTCCCCGCTGTTAGGTGGAGGAATAATTATTTTGCGCGTAATAATGAGGCACTTCCTTGCTACGGCCGTGGACCCAGCTATCAGCCTCTCCACGTACAGTCCACATCCGATGGAAGCCGTTCCTTGACCACGTTGACCACGCCGCGCCGAGAGCACCAGTGCGGTGGACGACGGCGAGGCCTAGGAAGGTGATGACGCAGAGCCGGGGAAGATGCGGCAGTGGAAGCCCGCATGGAGAGGAGTACGAGGGTTCACTGGTTCGGCTGCGATGTGAGGCTTTCGTCGCCGCAGGGCCTGGCCAGTGGTGGGAATAGTAGGGGGCGGTGAGGCCTCCGCGGCAGCATAGCCGGCACTGGAGGCAGGAGCATGTGGCACGACCGGCGCTGCTTTGGGAGGCTGGAGCGAGAAGATCAGAGGTTGAAGAAGCACTACGACCGTTGGATGGAAATCGTACGGTCACTGGAGCTAAAACCGTGCATATTGACTAAGTTGACAAAGCCCTCCGTCCCCGTCAACTTAGTAGGCCCAGAAGTCAGCCTCCCACTATACTGGGTCCTAGCTAGCAGGGGGAGTATTCATTTTTTGTGCGTAATAAGGAGGCACTTCCTTGCGTGCGAAGATATAGCTGGTGGGTCCGATCTGTCAACGGCGGTAACGTTTTTTTCATGAAATACAGAGGCCCTTTAGGTGGGTCCCAGATGTCAGGTGGAGGAATCATTATTTTGCGCATAATAAGGCGGCATTTCCTTGCATGCGGCCGTGACCCAGCTGTCAGCCTCTCCACGTACAGTCCACTCCGGATGCATGTCGGTCATTGACCACGTTGACCAGGCCGCGTCGAGAGCACCAGGGCGGTGGACGACGGCGAGGCCTAGGAAGGGAACGACACGGACCAAGGAAGACTCGGCAGTTGTTTCCCACGCGGAGGGGAGTACGACTGTACGAGGGTATACTGGTTCGTCTAACATCGCCGGAGAATAACAACAGGTGTGCGTGAGTAGAGGGATGGCCAGGCTAGCGATGGGAGTACGGTGGGGCCGTGAGGCATGCACGTTAGCACAACCGGCCGCGGGGAGGAGAGAGCAGGCAGTCCCGCCGGCGCTTGTTTGAGCGGCTGGAGCAGGAAGAGTAGAGATTGAAGAAGCACGACGGCCATTGGATGGACATCCAACAGTCAATGCTTGTGCGTCAACCTTTTTTTAAGAAAGCCTCAAATATGTGGAAACCTTCATACAGCCCATCTGCCATTATTTCTAATAATTTACAGCCCATTTGCTAATTCTTAAGGTTTTTTTGGAGCCCATGTTCTTTTTGTTAGCATTACAGCCCATATTGTGGCCACGGTTAAAAAATTATACGAAATTTTGCATATTTCGGTGCGGTCCGAACTGTTCTTAATCCCGAAATTTCGAGTCACGTTCAAACTGATTTTAAAAATAAATAAATATCAATATAAAATCCAACAAATTGTCCACACATAAAAATCAATGCAATTTAAAATCTCAAAATGAAAAAAAAGAAATTTGAAACTAATTGCCGGTTTGATGTGTTTTAAAAATGTACATCCCATTTCTCATTACTGATAGGCCATTTTCTCGGCCAGCCGAATGAAAGCTCTCCTCGTCTTGAAAGATTTCAGCCCAACAGGCCTGACAAAGCGACTTACTTGGCAAATCACAAAAAAACTGGGTTGTGGCCGTGGACCCAGCTGTCAGCCTCTCCACGTACAGTACTCTTCCGATGGAAGTCGGTCGTTGACCACATTGACCACACCGCGCCAAGAGCACCAAGGCTATGGATGACGGCGAGGCCTAGGAAGGGGACGACTCGGAGCCGGGGAAGACGCGGAAGTGGATACCCACACGAAGAGGAGTATGAGGGTTCACTGGTTCGGCTGCGGTGTGAGGCTGCAGTCGCCACAGGGCCTGGCTAGCGGTGGGAGTAGTAGGGGGCGATGAGGCCTCAACGACAGCACAACCGACCACTGGAGGCAGGAGCAGGCGGGCTCGCCGGCGCTGGTTTGGGCGGCTGGTGCAAGAAGAGCAGCGATTGAAGAAGCAGCAGGACCGTTCGATTCAAATCCAACGGTTACTGCTGCTAGAATCGTTTATTGACTAAGTTGACAAGCCATGCATACGCATCAACTTAGTAGGCCCACAGGTCAGCCTCCCAACCGGTGCACCCCAGATGTCAGTGGGAGGAATCATTTTTTTCACGTAATAAGGAGGGAGTTGATTGCGTGCGACCAGGCCAGCAGAGGGAGTAGGGTGCGCCGGGGAAGCCTGCGCGGCATCACAGCGGGCCACACGAGGAGGGAGCAGGCAGTCCCGCCGGCGCTAGTTTAGGCGGCTGGAGCAGGAAGATCGGAGATTGAAGAAGCACGTCGGCCGTTGGATGGACATCCAACAGTCACTGCTGCTAGAATCCTGGTTGACTGACAAAGCCTTGCGTAAACAAGCCAGCCTCGAAATCTGTGGTGTGTACAGCCCCTTTGCTATTATTTTTATAATTTTTACTCATTTTCTAATTCATATGGAATTTATTGCAGCCCGTTTCCCATTTTTAGAATTGCTGCCCATTTTCTGGTCAGTACTAGGGTTAAAAAAATTAACTAAATATGTGGGAAATTTTGAAAATTCGCAATTTTTTGCTGGGGAACAAAATATTCTTAATCCAAAAATTAGTAGCCATACTAAAACAAATTTAAAAATAAATTAGTACTATGTCATGTTAAATACAATGAAATACGTATAAGATATCAGTGAAGAACAAAAACAAAAAAAGAAACTAATATCCCATTCGCTATTTTTTTTTTGAATTTTCAACCCCTTTTGATATTACTTTTAACACACACTGACCATACTCTTTGGCCAGGACGGAATGCATCCCTCCTCGTCTTGAAAGATTTATAGCCCAGTAAGTCGGAGAAAACAAATAGGTCTAGCTTGGGTATTATTCAAAAAGAAATAATGGGCTACCTATTTTCCCAAAGAAAAAACTGCTGGGCCGGTCATGTTGTTAGACGAGCCATAGAGACCGCACAACCCAGTTTACAGCCCGCTCCTCCGAATTACTACTAAAAAAGTTGTGCAATTCTGTCGTTAATTGACTAGAGTAAAAAATGATGTCGGTCCCAGATACCAGCAGGGTGGATTAGAGTAAAAAACGAGGGGTTCATCTGAGTAGTAAAAGAGGCGCTTGCTTGTGTTCGGGAGTGGACCTAGTGGGTCCGTACTATCATACTCACAACTACAGTCCTCTCCCGATTCACTATGTTGACAAGGACCATTTCGAAAAAAACTATGTTGACAGGGCCGGACAGCGGCGCCGCGGCGAGTGCACCAAGGCGGAGGATAAAGTACTGCCGCCAATGTGCTGGGCTGGGTTGGACATTCTTATTGAAAAATAAAAATGGACTGGATCTATTTACGACGTTGACTACAATTTGCATGGATCCGCTGGTTGCAGGAAGAAAATGCTAGGAGGAAGAAGACTGGTCGCTATCTTTGCCGAAGAATAATGTCGACTGAATGTAAGGACACTATCATAGGAAATAATATCCTCCTGTTAAATCGTGAATTTAAAGAACTGGTGCATGAGCATTTAGCTTTATTTATTTATTTTCTTATTTATGTTTAGGGGATCATGACCATGTACCTGGGTCGGATTTATGTGAGAGCCTCCCTTCCAGTTAATTATGGGCTTCTCTATTGGGCCTTCATCAGTGGGCTGCATGATATCAACAAGTGGAAAATGTGTTCCGTACGAAAAATAGTATGCGCTAAGTACGGTACGGGGCACTAAAGGATCGAACCGTGAAACGACTTCCAAAACATTGTGTTTGTCGTTCTAACAACACATTTATTCAACCAACAAACGAAAAATACTACTGATTGTACATTGAAAACAGCAGCAACAGCAACCAGGGCTGGGGGTGCAACAGAAGCAGTAAACAGGCCAGAAGAGTGAAGACATAGCTCTCTCTTCCAAACCAAACATCAGCCATCATTACAAAAGGGCTACCAAAAAAGAACAAGTGTATGCATGAAACTAAATAAAGATCCTACTACACCAAGTTACGTGTCTAACTAACTGGCTCAGTTAGACGTTACTATTTATTAAGCTATGGAGATTGGCTAACGGCTTGAACCAGATGAGTGCCTGACGGGGGAAACTCCAGCCAGCAGGTCAAAGTCTGATACTTGTGACCCTCTCTCCTACTTTGGGCTACAGAGTGTGGCGGTACACATCAGGGTATGATGCATGGAGAGGCGCATGGTATGCTGTGTACACACAGTTTTGCCTAATGAACGAAACCGCGCTGCCATCATGATCCTTGCCGTCAGCTATCTCCTGGTTAATCAGATAATTCGGTCTGACAAACAAAGAGCGTGTAACAAGGCTACTTACCAACCTCCAGTCAAAAATTCCCGAAGGCCCAAAGAAGCTGAGATCCAGCTCAAAGACCTTGCAGTGACTGTGATTGTATTGCACGAAACAACACGTACGTGCGAACGATCATCAATCATTCGTCATCGTCTGATCGAGCCAGGAACCACCTGCAACTGCCATGCCACTTTTCTTTGAAAGGTTATGGGATTAGGAAGGGTAGGGACACTAGGCGGCCTACAACATAGGGTCATATCGAAGTCAAACAACTTGCTTGAGTGATCACAGTACTGGTACTCCCTATAGTACCTGCTACTATGCCCTAACTTGCTTGAATATAGTAGTGGAGTAGGACTCTACTCTACTACTAGCACCGGAGTAGTAGTATGTTCTAATCTAAAATAGTTACAAACTTCAATGCCCGAGTGTGGAACGACTACAAACTGCCATCGGTGCTAACTCCAATCTTGCAAGTCATGGATCTGTTTCTTTTTAACCTTCCATACGAATCTGTAGCCAGCCTGCAAGTCATGTACACAGTACTGACAGTGGAACCCACAGAGTACTTAGAATACAAGATTAAGGATGCAATTAACTTTTTATAGAGGGAGAATCATACACGCAATTAACTCAAATGGATTGGATGTGACTCTATTATTCTCCAACGGCAACTGGCAAATTTCCTCCCGTTGGCCCAAGTAGGTTTCTCGGTTTGCATGCGGGTTTAATGGAGGGGTTTGATGGAGGTGAGGAGGCGTGTTCAGCCGGGCGTGCAGTGGACGGAGCAATACTATTCGGTTTGACAACTACAGCTAGTATATTATAAAAAACAAAGAAGAGTAGTAGAGATAGAGATAAGAATAAAGACTAGGGAGGAGAACCATCTACTACTTCGTGGGCTACTCCTGCGCTCCATTCGGCGGTTGCAACGTCCCCTATAGCCACTCCCTCCTGTGCTCCATTCGGCAGGTGCTATTGAAATTTGGGGAGCGCACTCTCACGACTGCTAGCAGTGACGACTTCACCGACGACGACTTCTTCCCCGACCTCGGCAACCTCTTCCTCAACGACATGGGTGAAAACCTCAACGCCAATGGTGCTGCTCCCGTTGCACCATATGTGTTTCTGTCCTTCCTGTTCGAAATCGTGGTAGAATTCATGTTTATAGTCTGTGTCCTAGATTCGATCTGTTCATCTACTATGCTAGTCCGCATGATTAGTTTAATCTCTGTTATAGCCGTCATGATTTATTTTGTAGTAAATCTCGTAGTAACTTGCTCATATATTCAACTAGCGGAACGTCCCCTACAGCCACTCCCGTTTCATGGACGGCCTGGTCGATGCCTCCAAGGATCCCTTCGTCTACTGCTATGAGTGCCCGGTGCCATTTTGGGGCTCGCCGGCGGACATCATGCATCACCTGACGCAGGCGTGCGGCGATCACTACTGGCCCTTGGCGAAGAACATCAAGTACGAGACATGCTACCCGTTCACCGTATCGGGGTCGCTGGAGGATCAGCGCCGCCTGCTAGTCTCGGAGGAGGATGACAGCGTCTTCCTCTTGATCATGGCCACCGACGAGGCCCGCGCAGGCCGCCGCCACATCTGTGTAGTGTGTGTCAGGGGCGACGCCGCTGACGCTGACACTGACACGAGGCCGATGTATGGGTGTGTGCTCACTATTACTATCCCTTGGAGGTACGTGGGCAGCGACACTGGCTACATCAAGCTGACTAGGACTCTGCCGAGCTGGGACCTTCCCGCCGATGTGGACATGGAAGACGCATGGTATTATTTGACCCCCAACAATGTGCATGGGGACTCCAAGGAGGTTCACTTGGACATCTTCATTACTAAGTTAAATGTTGATCATTAGTCTTCGCTCAATGTAATGCGCTGTCTAAGCATGTGGAGACTTCCATGCATGATCTTGCTCTATTGGAGTATCGCACATGAATAAAAGTGTATCCATTTATGGTTTAGTCTAGAATCTTCCATGTATGAATTTTTACTATAGTACTGGTGAAAGACTTATGATGAACCATTTCTTACATATCCTCTGCCCCCTTCCAAGTCATCCTGATTGAATCCCTCCGTCTAGGTGTATAAGCGCATGGTTAATACTTAAATAGTATAGCCAACTATTGACTATAAGAAAGTGCCATGTCATCTGTAGCCAACATGTATAACAATGGATACTGAAAAACTAATTCTTGAAGATCATTTCCTGCAAAGCACAATAAGAGTTATTTCTTCACAAGTTTTGGATGCAGGTTGAACACTTGAATGCTTTTGTTTGCAAAAGATACCTTTTTATCTATTTCACCCGGATGTTTGTGAGCTCAAGAGATGAGATAATATCTGAACAAACCTATCGATACCCGTTACACATGAGATGACCCACACATCCTTTGTCAAAATAAACAACTCCCAGATCAATGCATTTCACTCTTCCGTGCAACGCACGGGCACCTTACTATAGATTAGTACGACCAAAAATTGAACTAACATTATATATAGTACGATAAATGATGATGCATGTCACCTAAAATTATATCATTGAAAACTATGTTCAAATATGAATCAAAGGGTATTGTTTTTGTTGACATGCACTAACATTTTGTCAGTTAAATCTTCAATCAAATTCAATGGGGGATAAACCACGACTGATGTAGTAGTACTAGTGTAGAGGGCGGCACTGCACGGGAGTCTCACCCCGCTCGTGGCGCGGTAGTAAAGCCGTCATATCACAAAACCCAACCACTCCCAGCAATAAGTGGCCTGGTAAAATAAACGGACAAGCAACCATCACATTCCTCCGTCTTTTTTGCATTTCATATCTCTACATTTACTTTCTCTGGTTCATCTCGCACACTCGATCCCTAGCTACTACTCCAAGTATCCCTAGCTACTACTCCTAGGGCCAGTTCTTTTGGCGGCTTCTCCAGCTTTTCCCATAAGACTAGTCACAGTGGAGAGTAACATTAAGGTGCCTCACTCATTTATTTGGGCTTCTAAACTACTACTAGTATTACCTCCATCCTGGTTTATTCCTCACCATTGTAATTTGTGCTAAATTTTGACCAAAGATTTAACTGATAAAATGTTAGTGCATGTGACATGCACTCACATTTCGTTAGTTAAATTTATGATCAAAATTTGACACAGATTACAATGGGGACCAATAAACCAAGATGGAGGTAGTAGTTATGGGATTACTAATCTAGAAGCCTAAAAAAAACTGGCCCCTGGTACTCCTACTAGTAGTAGTACTCAAGTTGGAATTCCAATTGCAAGGCACAACTTGTTAGGCCAAAAATTTGATTCAGGGTGTAGGAAGCGGGTTGGGAATTTGCATGCCTTTCCAACCAGTGAGATACTCCGTACAAAGTACGACAGAGAAATAACCACAGAGAAGGAAGCTAAAAGTAAACAATCAAACGAGCATTTTTGCATTTGTTTTGCATTGAATCATTTCACAAGCTTGACTAGTGCTATTTTTCTACTTCTACAAAAACCGCATCGTAATGTTAAAACGTGCAGTTGCACGTACATAAGTAATAGTAGTACTCCCTCCATCTAGGTGTATAAGTCTTCCCTCCTTCTTGGTCACGGTGCACAACCAAAGATGACTTATTGACCTGGACGGAGGGAGTAGCACAGTCTGCAAGCATATATAGAGAGAGATGTGTAGTGCGGTAGTATATAGTAAAGTTTGTGCTATATGCACATACTTGCAAAATGCGTATGAATACACAAGGTTTCCAAACTTTCCCTTTTACATACTTAATTAAGGACGCTAATAATTCCTGAATGCTCGGGATTTATCATTTGCGTCCCAAAACAAATGAGATCACCTTACGAAAGAAAAATTATACTCCTCCTAAAAGCCACGGCGCTCGTAGGAGCGCTCGCGGCACGCCATGAGTGCCTTGGTGCACGGCCGTTTCCCAGTGCGCCAACACAACACCTCTTCCTCAGCCTCGCAACTCGCGAGGTGCTGATTGGCGCCTTGCCGGTGGGCGAGCGCGATCTCACCTGTGTGGTGATCCGGCGCCAGCAGGTACTCCTCCTCGCTGGACGCGTGCACCCAGTCCACGTACCGCCAAGTGTAGATGAGGCGCTTGGGCCCGACTGCACTCAGGGCGTCGGCACGGGCATCCTCCGCCACCCTCACGGCCCTCGCACAAGCCTTCTGCCAAAGAGCCAATTGCCTGATCGACTCTCTCGGATGTGACATAGGCCTCCCAGGCAGCTTGTTCCGCGGTGCACTTCTCTTCCTCGGTGTTCTTCTCCGCCTCTATTTTGGCGCGCTCTGCTGGAGGCAAAGCTTCTCACAAGGCGACATCCATTTCTTTCCAAAGCTCCTCAAGGCTAGTGGGCTCGACGGGCGGCGCGGCGTTCTCCTCGTAGCGGGGAGCCGACGCGTCCTCCGATGCGCGTGCTAGCGAGATTGGGAATGCCGACGCGTCGCGACGAGGAGCGAAACGCCGACGCGTCCTCCTCGACTAGTGGCGGCGAGGAACGGAACGGCGACGCGTGACCATCCGTTCGGTGCAGCGAGGGGCACCTAGGGCTTGGGAGGGGCGATGCCATGGTGCTCGACGTGAGAGGGAGGGGGAGGAGATAGCGATGAACGTGAACGTGAGGGGGAGGAGATAGCGATATCGTGGGAGGCTTAGTATTTATAGCGAGCAATGGCACACCTACGTAAGATATAGACTGAGCTGCACTGACTTAACTGCAGGTCCAGTTGCGTCACTGACATGTGGGCCAGACTCCTATTGGGCCCATATGTCAGTGACCCAAAGCACCTGTAGTTAAGTAACAGCTACGTGGGCATATTTGTTGGAGTAAATTACGGGGGAGGGAAGGGGTGGAAATATTGTTGGTCACAATGAATTGGACGAGCGCGGGGGGAGGAGAGTCATGCA
Organism: Triticum urartu; assembly: GCF_003073215.2. Classification (NCBI taxonomy): domain Eukaryota; kingdom Viridiplantae; phylum Streptophyta; class Magnoliopsida; order Poales; family Poaceae; genus Triticum; species Triticum urartu. Next base: position 450,345,493 of record NC_053028.1, read on the forward strand.
TGCATATTTTTTCCACACAGGGTGGAGTGGTGGGACCGACGGAGGGAGAAGGAGAGTCTGGCAGGCATATTGTTTCCACACATGGAGAGGAAAAGACTTGGAGATGAAGGGGCTTCCTGCAGGTATGGGGAACGGTGCATAATAAGTCTCATCTTGCATGTCGGGCTAGGTATAGTCTCAAGTCATTAAAAACATACATGCCCCACACATGTTCATATTTCAAGGTGCACTAAATTATTGCATGCGATGATTAAGGCTGGCCATAATGGTGGTATCTTAGCTAGTATCATGCACATGGGAATAGCAAACATGCTGATGTAGTAGTTCTTTTAATCAAAGAAGGGTTTCCCCTTCCGATTTTCATTACTGAAAACCAACATCCAAATCTAAACATAGAATTTTCCCTAGAACAACCAGGTTCAACATCTCGCAACATAAACCCATACAACCATACGCCAAGGAGGTATGTAGTAGCTAGTACTATGAATTCCATTTTAGCTCCATACCAATCGTTCTAAAAACTACTTAGTACTTATAACGCGCCATTGAAAATCAGAACTCTTAACCCCACTAAAAATGATATTTTAAACATGGCTACTCGATCTGTGGCAACTGGTGAGCCACTGCCTCCAAGTCGTTCACCTGTGGTCCCAACCATCAACTCCTATGGATCAAATTATCAAGCGAGCTGACTATTCCTACAAAGGTGCGCTCCACCACGTACCCGGTACACGCGAATGCAGCAATCGTGCACCTAGGGTTTAAGGGTTTATTTGTTAACGTTGCCTTTACGTAACACACATGTGTGCGAGACAATGAGAGACTGACTGCATGCGTGCGCCTCTTCTCTTCGTATATGTACTCCACCATTTGTCTGGTGTCCACAAAATTATAATAACTACTAGCAATGTGCCAATGCGTTGCCACACAATTTGAGTAGATTAATACATATTCACCGATTTGATATAAAAAAATTCTAGTTTTTAAATACGTATATCACTGAAAAAATGTTATGTTTCACTCAAAATATATTCCTTTGGCGGTTTTGATGAGATAAGGGAGGAATGTTGTTGGTTTCAAGATTCGAGAAGTGGTATATGTCTAATTTCTACTCTTACTAGCAAGATGCCCGTGCGTTGCATGGAACATCAAGATCTTGTGGGAGAAAATGATGAACGAGGGAAGGCCTTATCTGCAAATGTGGAGAGGAGTGCGGGTATATTGCCATAGTTTCGTTCCTATCCGTCAAATATAAATCGGACAGCCTATATTGCAGGATGGCAGGCCCACCATCATCACCAACTCTGTTTTCATCCCTACTCTTATAAAAAGCATAGTCGGTGATGATCGTGTGCCTGCCATCCTGCAATATAGGCCGCCCGATCTATATCTGATGGATAGGAAGGAAACTATGTCAATTTGGCAAAAAGATAGCCACACCCCTCTTCACACTTGCAAATAAGGCCTTCCCTTGTTTGTCCTTTTCTCCCACAAGATAAACTACTCATACAAACGCATGGGCATCTTGCTAGTTGTTGCAAAAAGCCCATGTGTGTGAGAGAGAGAGGGAGATAGGAGGAGGACGGAGTGCATGTGTGACAAAGACACAAAGAGTGTGTGTGCGAGAGGTGTCAGCTAAAAATAAGGCGATAGTGTGTGTGTGCACGATCGAGAGGGCGTGTCTCAAGAAGGGAAGAAAAATCTACATAGATACAAGGAGCGGGAGAGAGACATGTATGCGATAGTGGAAGCATGACTGTGCGGGTGTATAAACCTATCTAGAGGCTAGTCAATAAATGTTTGTGAGAGAAATACGAGACGGGGGTGCGAAAGCGAGAGTTTTGTGTGTGTGAGAGAGAGACGGTAGTCGGGAAGGGGAGTGGAAGCAGGAGTTGTGTGTGTGTGTGAGAGAGAGAGGGGCGAGTTTGTCTCATCGGTAAACAAATGAATAATGTCAGTCTGGGATGGAGAAGAAAAGGAGACTGCAACAATTGTTGTGTCTACAGGAGAGAGAGAGAGAGAGTAATTTTAGTGGTATGATTCATATCTAGAGACATATAGGGTGTGTGTGAGAATCCCATAGAGAGAAAGACAAAGTGAAAGACGAGTGGAGACTGTGTGTGGCGGTGAAAAAGAAAGCTTAGGTACCTAGTGATACGAGAGAACGTTTGAGACGTGAGAGATAATAAAAACCGTGTAATGTATAATGATAGGGAGAGTGTGAGACTTCTCAATGGAGACGTCAAGAGACCATGTTTGCGAGGATAGGGGAAACATGAAGTGAGCGTGCAGGTGAGCTGGAGAAAAGAGAGTGATAGCTACATGAAGGAGCATGCATGCGAGAGAGATGGGCATGAAAGGAGTGAACATAAAAGGGATTCAAATATTTGAATTCGCGATGATGATACATGTAATCCATACTCGAACCAAAATTGTTCTTTCAAACATGCATACTCATATGAATTCACGTGCATCTATGTTATTTAATATGTAGATATTACTGATCCATACATTTTAGTAGAACATAATTTGGTTTAATTTTTTGAATTTAACCTTATGCTTTTGAGATCATTGTATTTGTAAATCACATTATACATATAAAGGAGCAGAATTCTTTGTTGTGCTTTTGAATGTATATATTGAAAAATGATGTATATAGAATTTTATTCCAATCGAAAATGGATCACGCTCGAAAAAATAGAATACAAATGGGATTCGAATTGAGTTGGCCCGGTAAACATGCACTCTGCAAAATTTGAACGAAGCGGGGAAAGTCGCAGTAACTGTCCGAAACCAAAATCTGTGAGATGGAAATTACTACTGCATATCCCTGCCACGCAAAGCCTATCTGCTTGATTTCTATAGGTTTCGATAGGGGTTGGTTTGTAATTTCACTCGAACATGACATAACCGCCTCTCACCCGGATTCATACATGGTGGGCGCCAAAACACAGTGTGTCCTCGGCCGAAATCGACTCCCTCCCTGATTCATACACGGTGGGCGCCAAAAAAAACTCTTGTCGGCAAATATTCGGTGTATGCGAGGTTACCATCCTATCCTCAACTGACTAATATTGCTGTGATGTAGGAAATTTGAAATGGGGGCTAAGTTTGTAAATTTCCTCGCATTTGAGACAAGCGCGCCCTGAAGACATGGTTCCCCCCTTCCTCTCCACCTCCATTTCCCCATTCGTACTCCGTGGGCGCCAAAACACCCTCTCCACCCCAGCCTCCTCCGTCCGCCACCCCAGCCACTGTCGTCCTCCTCCACCATGCCGGAGCTGATACCCCGATGCCGCCGTCCATTACAAGAGATCGACCTCTCTCATCCACGGCTTCGGACCGGGATCCTTGCATCCTGTCCTCTCGCTTCATCCCCGTCGTCGTCCACCTTGCCGGCACCGCTCCTACAACCGTCTCGTCCACCGCGCCACGCCACCACCATCTACCCTCCTAGATCTGCTTCCACGCCGCCGACAGCCATCGCTACCGCAGCATCGTCAAATTCTCAGCAAATGCATACATGGCGTCGCACCAGAGGCAGCACTCTTTCGCATCTGCTCAACTTATTTATCGCAGCAAGAAAATAGATCGCCACTGCTTTACTCTGATTTCTTGTCCATCACTTACTTGCTAGTTGAGAGCAAACATTGGTTGCGAAGTTGCCTTTGTCCGGTTTGCACCTTCAGATCCGCCATGGCACGCTCAACAATATACTCCCAATGCTTATGGTTTTCGCCTTTTATATTCCACACTAGTTAAATCACAGTAGACTAAATTTCAAAATTGGGTCAGTCAATTTTTCAGAGCTCGCCGGAGTTCGCCGGTGTGAACGAAGGGACTCGGGTGGGGACTTTGGTTGTTGGGGGAGGTTGTGGGGCCTCGCGGAACGAAGAAAACTCGACGGGGGGGGGGGGGGGGGTGGCGGAGGAACACAGGCGGTGGGGCCCGATGGTCCGACCGGCGGCCCGTGCGGCATTCTGTATGGGAAGAATCAGAAAGAGGAAGAAGGGTTAGGAGACGTAGGATCTTCATCCAACCGCCTGAAATCATCGACTGACCCAAATGCAGACATGCCTTTATATTTTGTACCATCATCGTACCTGCTTAGCACTGCTCCTAAATCCATCTAGCTAAACAACGTGCCACTCATAATTCCAAACTTGTTGCTCAAGTACGAATCTGATATGATGCTGATATTACTAAAACAGATAACATTTAACTGGTTAGCTAATGTTCCTACTTTACTTTTGAAAAGCACGTGCACCACATATAGAGAGACATCAGGGAGTTGCTTTCTTAATGCGCTCGGGTTCATCATGTGTGGGCACTGCGGAACAAACATTTTATTATCCAAAATATGCTTGCTCTTCTTTAGCATGTTCCTCTTCCATTCTTCTTTAATAAGTACTCTCTCCATTCCTAAATACAACTCTTATTATAGATTCCACCATGGACTACATATGGAGCAAAATGAGTGAATCTACACTCTAAAATGTATCTGGATACATCTGTATGTGATCCATAGTGGAAATCTCTACCAAGACTTATATTTTGGAACGGAGGGAGTATGATAGTATTATAGTATGTTCCTTGTAGTGAATATGAGCAGGGACATTTGCAGTGTCGAGGTCTATACGGTCGGTTGGTATGGACAATTTGAACTAGTCGGGCGTCTTTGATTCGTACGATTTTGTAAACATGGGAATAGGATTTGCAGTGGCCTGCCCACTTGAATCTTATAAGAATAGCAAGGAAATGCGGGGAGTTGTGTTTCCTTTGAGAGTTACACTGATATTAACAGTACCGCACCTTCAGTTGAAGAGAGCTGGTATCCGAAGGCTTTCTAGCCGTACCGGCAATACTAGCACATATATTCCAGCAAGTTCCACTTTGCTGATTTTACTCTAATGCTTATGGTTTTCCCGTTATATCTACACTATGATCTGTGTAGCTGCTTTGTGTCGCACTAGAAGCAGTCCACTCTTGAAGCTAAACACCGCAATGACTTACAAAATTGGCACCAATGCATTGAGTGCCATTCTGGATGCAATGAAACTCATACGCTCACCACCTGTTGATTCTTGTTCAGAATATGATCCTAATGACTATTCTAACCTCGAGGAGTCAAAGGCAGATGGCCTGTCCTGTTCACCCATCAAGCTGCATGTTCTAATTTGGCAAGGTTTTATTGATTGCGCATATCTTGCATATGTTGTCTTGCATTTCTTCTACTTTGCTGCACCGCCATCTGCTTAGTTTACTCATCATATATGTCGAGATGCCATGCCCATCCATTATCAATACATATTCCATCTGTTATCATACCATGTTTTTCCACTCAAATGTTGTTCTTGTGCATCAGACATCAAAAAGGAAGAGGGTGATTGTCGAACCTGAAGGAGCACCAGCAAAGTCCTTGAAAAACGTGTTTGTGCCGAAGAAATCAGACAACACCCCACTTATATTGGTTGTACAACCAGTGACACAAAACGTAGGACCCACTCCAGCAGACTGTACCCATACTTCACTGGCCACACCACTAGCCGCACCACACAGGACCTGGACTCCATCAAAAGGTATGCCGATTTTAGTTGCCATAGCACTAGATGTACCACAGAAAAATCCCACTCCAGCAAAAAGTACAGCAAGTCCACCGGCCAAAGACCTATTCCAACTTCAAAGACAGCCAATTCCTGCAGATTGGAACCCCATTCCAGTTATTCCCAGTTTAAAAGACAATGCTTTAAATGTTGTTAGGGACTACATGCATTTATTCCCATCATGGGAAGATTATAGTGAAACAAACACCATTTTCACATCTTCCTGTCCCACTTACGTGTAAGTGCTATTATTCATGGTGATTATTTTCCTATTTTCTGCTGATTGAACACATTAATGATTTACATTACATTGTTGTAAGTAGGCGAGGGTCAATCTGGATAGTCGTGACGAGTAAAGCTTGCTTGCGCTTTTCAAGGAAGCATTGTAGCATATTGGTGTTACTTGAGGAAATCACACTTTGATGGCAAGTCTATAAATGAATTTCTGGTGAAGTCTCTTGTGCTAAATTTAGAAGACATTGAATGGAAAAACCTTGTTATGCACTGGTCTCGTTCCGAGGATGAGGTACTGTCTATGATATCGCATGACAATTTGAACTTCTACTTTTCCGCATGTGCCTTACGGATCTTTTTTGCAGGAAATCTACTTGAAAAAGAATTCCGGTTTGAAAAGAACGACAGGATATCGCAAATATGCTGCCCGCTGCTTTGCTCTTGTTAGTACCCGTTGTCCTGTATCACTGTACTTGCATACATACCCGGTTCCTTATGTGACAGCAGTATGCATGATAGCTTGCTTATCAATTGTTCGCTCCAAATTATCTGATCTATATGAGTGGTTACATTAGTGTAGAATATATCCAATGCCAATGAAATTTTTTAGCTCTGCATTGTTCTTGTAAGTACCTGTTGTCCTTATCAGTGTACTTATATTGTGTAAAGCCCCGAGACCATTGTGCCAGGTGTCCTCCAGTTTTCGCTGTCGTTGCCATGTCATTTGCTTGCGTGTTGCATCTTGTCATGTCATCATGTGCATTGCATCATCATTTTTTCGAAACTTGCATCCGTCCTGGTCTCCTCGTTCTCTCCGTTGTCCGTTCTGAGCCCAACCACACTTGCACGCGGCCGCGACATGTCCGAAATAGTATTTTATAAGTGGCCGGAAGATGTTCTCGGAATGGGATGAGAGTTGACGTGTGGTCTTATTATAGTGTAGATAGACCGCCTGTCAAGTTTCATCGCATTCGGAGATCGTTTGATGCCCCAACAAATAACTATAGCGGCAGTATAGCCGGTCTAACGTCGGACGTTTTCGGTCTCCGGAAACAGTCGCCGGGCCTCCCTCTCTTCTCTTCTCTTAGTTTGAGACCGTCTACACAGCCCACTACCTACCGCTAGGTCCAACCTAACCTCTCTCATCAGCCCGCAGCCCTCCTCGCGCGCGCGTCCGAAAATTGTCCCGGACCCGACCCGAGCAGTCGTCACCATCGTGTCCGGATCATCCTCAAACATCTATAAAACATCTCTATTTTCGTAATTGGACTCCCTAACCTATTTATTCTCGACCGTTCGATTTTGATCAGAGGATCCGTTTTTCCCTAAGCTATCCAACCTACCTATATAACCAACCTAACCCTAGACCTAGGCCGTCCCATCCATCCATTACATCCCGCAGCCGCCGCCACCTACATTCCCTTATTCCTCGGGAGCTTGTCCGATCGCCGCTAGTCCCCTTCTTCCTTGGGATTCTCCCAGATCCCCTCCTCACCAACAGCCACACTCTTCTCCTTCCCTCGTTTTCAGCATTGGACCAACTAGACCCGCACCCGATCCAGATCCTCTCCCGCCTCCGACTTGGTTTTGCGCCGCCGACCAACCACAGCCTCTACCTTCTCCTCGTTTTTCCTTCCTGTCCAACCACCAATCCTGTAGGAGCCCGAGCTCCTCTGCCCGTCGCCCCTCTCCTGGAGCCGCGAGCGCCCAAGGCTCCAGCCGCCCGAGCACCGGCCAACTCGCTGGAGCAGACCACCGGCTACCAGGACCGACCTCCCCTGCTCCTTTCTTCTTCCCTTCCTTCTCTCTGCCTGCTTTCCCTTCACCATTTTCAACTCTCTCTTTCTCTGTCTCGTTTTGGACAGGGAACCGAAGGAGGCCGCCATGGCCTTGGAGTTCCACAATCGCCTCGTCGCCTGGATCCATTGCTCCGCGCCCGTCCAAGGCCTTCCTCGCCCGGATCCGCCCAACTCTGGCCTCCCTCGCCTCTCCCGCGTCACCGGAGCCCCGGCGACCCCTCCGGGACCTACTGTTGCCGCCTGCGTCCTTCTCTGCTTCGAGCCACATCCTGCATCGAGCGAACACTCTTCCTCGAGCGTTAACCGCACCCCCCTCCACCTCCCCGTTCGGTCCAGCCAAGGCCCAAGCTGCCCACTTTGTCAGCCCGAGCCGCCAAGCCCGCAGTCAGCTCCACCGACCGGGCCATGGCCCATGGGTGAGCAGCCCCAACAGCTCCTCTCCTGTGCACTATTGGCCCTGCCAGATTCGGCCCGTGTTGTTTTTTTCCTGCCAGGACGAATTTTCCTATTATCTAGAGAACTGCATATTTATAGATTACCCCTCCATGTTCATGCATTAATAACTCTTGAACCCTACTTCGGATTAAAATGGTTTAAATATGTAAAATGCTTAGAATTTCATATAGTTTCATAATATGTCATTTTCATCCATGTTTAAAATGTTTTAAAATGATGTTTGTGTAATTTTTGCTTAATGCCATGCTAAAATGCTTTAATTCATAACAATTTAACCGTAGCTCCAAACTTAATAAACTTTATATGTAAATGGGGTAGAAAAATGCCTAGTTTAACATGGTGTACTTACATTGCATGTTAAACAACTCTAAAATTGTGTTTAGGGCATAACAGTACCAAATCTATAATATGCTAATAAGGAGTTTCCGGAACTGTTGTTCGTTGCTTCCGGCCTCATTTAAACTTGCCTAGATTAGATAGTTTCATCATGCTTCACCACTGGCCATGCTAACAACATTTAATATTGTTGGGTACATAAATGTGATCGAACTAAATAACTTGAATGTGGTGTTTCGTCAATATGCAACTCGTTGCATATTGGGCTCCTTTTAATTTGTAGGATTGATTGTGCACTTTGCCATGCCATGCCTCATTAAACCGGACAGGCATCATACTTGTTGTGCATCATGCCATGATTTTGTGGTGGTTGTTTACTATGTTGTTTGCTTTCTGTCCGGTGTTGCTTCTTTGGGTTAGTTCCGATAACGTCGTGTTTGTGAGGATCCGTTCGACTACGCCCGTTTGTCTTCTTCATGGACTCGTTCCTCTTCCTTGCGGGATCTCGGGCAAGATGACCATACCCTCGAAATCACTTCTATCTTTGCTTGCTAGTTGCTCGCTCTTTTGCTATTCCTATGTTGTGATACCTACCACTTGCTTATCATGCCTCCCATATTGTTAAACCAAGCCTCTAACCAACCTTGTCCTAGCAAACCGTTGTCTGGCTATGTTACCGCTTTGCTCAGCCCCTCTTATAGCGTTGTTAGTTGCAGGTGAAGATTGGAGTTTGTTCCTTGTTGGAACATGGATATTTTGTTGGGATATCACAATATCTCTTATTTAATTAATGCATCTATATACTTGGTAAAGGGTGGAAGGCTCGGCCTTATGCCTGGTGTTTTGTTCCACTCTTGCCGCCCTAGTTTCCATCATATCGGTGTTATGTTCCCGGATTTTGCGTTCCTTACGCGGTTGGGTTATAATGGGAACCCCTTGACAGTTCGCCTTGAATAAAACTCCTCCAGCAATGCCCAACATTGGTTTCACCATTCGCCACCTATCCTCTCTTTCCCTTGGGTTTCGTGGACTCAAGGGTCATCTTTATTTTAACCCCCCCCCCGGGCCTGTGCTCCTCTGAGCATTGGTCCGAACTGAGCTGCCTGCGGGGCCACCTCGGGGAAAGTTGAGGGTTGGTTTTACTCGTAGCTAGTCTCATCTGAGTGTGCCCTGAGAACGAGATATATGCAGCTCCTATCAGGATTTGTCGACACATTCGGGCGGTGTTGCTGGACTTGTTTTACCATTGTCGAGATGTCTTGCAACCGGGATTCCGAGTCTAATCGGGCCTTCCCACTAGAAGGAATATCCTTCGTTGACCGTGAGAGCTTATGATGGGCTAAGTTGGGACACCCCTGCAGGGATTTGAACTTTTGAAAGCCGCGCCCGCGGTTGTGGGAAGATGGGAATTTGTTAACGTCCGGTTGTAGAAAACCTGAAGTTGACCTTAATTAAAATGCATCAACCGCGTGTGTAACCGTGATGGTCTCTTCTCGGCGGAGTCCGGGAAGTGAACACGGTGTTGGAGTTATGTTTGACGTAGGTTGTTCTAGGATCACTTCTTGATCATAGTTGTTCGACCGTGCTTTTGCCTTCTCTTCTCGCTCTCATTTGCGTTGTTAGCCACCATATATGCTAGTCGCTTGCTGCAGCTCCACCTCATGCCTTTACCCTTCCTATAAGCTTAAATAGTCTTGATCGCGAGGGTGTGAGATTGCTGAGTCCCCGTGGCTCTCAGATACTTCCAAAACCAGCTTGCAGGTGCCGATGAGACCGTGCAGATGACGCAACCAAGCTCTAGAGGAGCTCGATGGAGATCTTGTCCTTTGTGTTGTTTCGTTCTAGTTGATCAGTAGCAGTTCGATGGAGCTCGATGGAGCTCGATGGAGCCCAGTTGGGGTCAATCGGGGATCTGTGTAGCATTTGGGGTAGTCTTCTTTTATTTTGTTTCCGTATTCGGACCTTGTTTGTATCTGGATGATGTAATGCTTTATTCATGTAATTGTGTGAAGTGGCGATCGTAAGCCAACTATGTATCTCTTTCCCTTACGTATTACATGGGTTCTGCGAAGATTACCTCACTTGCGACATTGCTTTCAATGCGGTTATGCCTCTAAGTCGTGCTTCGACACGTGGGAGATATAGCCGCATCGAGGGCGTTACAAGTTGGTAATCAGAACCTTCCCCGACCTTAGGAGCCCCCTGCTTGATCGAATCGCTGGCATTATTGAGTCTAGAAATGCTTTGAGTCATTTAGGAATTATATATATCGGAGAGTTAGGACTTCTTTTTACTCCTCAGCCCTTCGTCGCTCTGGTGAGGCTTCCTGACGTAGAGTTTTGACTCTTCTCTTCTCAAATTTCACTAATTTTTTTTAGGATCACGCGGGTATCTTGGAATCGTTCCGATGGTTTTGTGATGAGAACATTGTTCTTGGTGCCTCCTGTCATTTAGGGGTTGTGGCAGTGTCCCAGGGAGTTGAGCTCCGAGGTGTTGTCGTCACAATTTTATCATTGCAGTTCTGGAATACCTGAGTTTAGTTTCGCCGACATCAAAAATCTCTTTTATGCAGTTGTTGGTGAGATAACCTCGACGCCACCCAGTACTGGGGAGGGAGTTCGGGAGTATTTCCATAACTCATATAATGGATGCTTTTCGAAGGTTGAGGTAAATGATTTCCGAAGGTTTCTTGGTTATGTGTTGAAGGATGGATACAGCTGGATGTAGGATTTTCTAGTTTTGGGTGAGATATTATGCTTCCCCTGTATCCCCAACACCTGATTGCATAACCGGAAAGTTTCGGGAGTTTATAAGTGGGAATTCGAGTAGCTCCTAGGATATCTTTCCGTCAGATGTATGATATGAAATTGGGGTTCGACGTCTAGTGGTCCGCCTATTCACGGTTGGTTTTACAGTGGTCTCGTTGTGTCTTAAAGGGTCCTTGGCTATGCCGACTCGGGGACGCTTCGTATGTCATGTGCACTGCCTTGTACATGATGGTGCTGTACGATCGAGCCCGTGTAGGCCCCACCACGAAAACTTCGGACGAAATCTCTATCATATGTTTGTTCCGGCTTATTCCGCAAGCCAATCCTTTGTTTTGTTTTGGATTGTGGTATTCGAGTTGCTTCGAAGTCAAATGTTGATTCCATACCTTTCCTAAGTGGTGTTCTCATATTCCTATGTGAATACTAATCCTTCTTGATAATCGAGATTGTCATGTAAATCCTGTTCAACCGGTGTGTTTTCTCTTCAAGCGGATCCGCTCATTTTCAACATCCGCAAGATTCAATCTCAGCTTTCTCAACGTTGTTCGTTTCATCCATCCCAAGTTGTCTTTGTTTTTCCCACCCTCCCACCCTCTTTCTTCGAGGACTCGGATGTCTTAATCAAGTATCATTTTATTGATGTGAAGTCTCTTCTTTCCTTTCCTTTCAATGTTCTTACCCGGTGTTTCTCATGAAGATTCTAACGGAGCTTCTAGTTCATCATTATTCGTTCTTTTTCTTCTCCGGTGGGTCGAATTCAAATTTTGGTGTTGACCATATCCTTTCCTCATTTCAAACGTTTTTCCATGCGGGTGCACCTCTTCATTTGTTCGGGTGTGCTGAAGATATCTCGAAGGTTCATGTTTCCACTCCGCATTCATTCAAGCTCTTTCGAGATTGTTATCTCATTCAAGCCATTTAATTCAACCGGTGCAACCTGTCTTTTAAATCATTTCAACGGTGCTTCTTTTCAGTGGGCCCTAACCCACAGGTCTTCTCCCAGGATCTTACCTGACTCTTCTTATTTCTCCCGGAGCTTTTCAAATTCATCTCAAAGTTTGACATAAGAATGATTTATCATCAGCCAGATGTGTTTCTCCAAGATCTGTCAAATTCTTTTCATCGTTGGCTCAACCTTTCCATTCTTCATTCCAGAGTGCTTCAACAATTCATGGTGGTGCTTCTCGTTGTCATTCTTGGATTTTGAAGACCGGAGAAGATTTTTTTCTCTCAATCTTGTTCCATTCTCTTCAAGATTCATGGCTCTAGCTTCGTGCTATCCTCTCATAATTGTTTTGGTTGTGAGAATTTCTTTTCACCTATCTGGAGCATTTCAAGAGTTTTTCAGTTTGTTTATCTGAATGCCATCATTTCGGGATTATCCATTTCAACTTCAGCTCTCGTTCTTCAAAAATCTTACCAGTGCTTCGTTCAAGTTTTCTCTAATCAATTCACGATCTCTTTGTTCTCATGTATCTAGATTGTCTCAAGTATCTTCGTTCATTTCATAATTCTTCCCGGTGATTCTTTATCTTTTCTTCGTCCATTTTCAATTCTTACGGTGGTTCGTTCAAGAGTTCCTCTTCCTTCGTTTATCATATCAATTCATTCGTTCTTTCCAATCCTACCGGTGGTTCGTGGAAGACCTTTCTCAAGTTTATGCTATATCTCTCTTCAATCCTTTGCAACGGGAATAAGTAGTGTGCCAAATCCATTGTTTATCATCAATTTAATTGATGAAGGACAAGCATAACATAATTCTTATTCTTGTTCATCCAAGTGATTAATTCCTTATTCTAGAGCCTCATCAAAATTCTCGGTTTCAATTGTTTCATCTTTCTTTTCCCGGAGTTCCAAGTTTTTTCTCAATTATTTCATCGCGAAGATCCATCTAATCATTACAAGGATTCACCTTGTGTTTTCAACGTCTTTTTCCTTTCGTTTGATCATTCTTTTGTTACCGGAGTTCTTCATGGAGGTTCTACATGATGGTTCATCAAGGATTTAATTCCTTCTCCAAGTTTTCATCGAGATTCCTTTTAAGGAGCTCAAGCATTCTTCATCTCGCATTCCGAAGTGCATTTCTTTCGTCCATATCATTGGAGGTGGTATTATGTCATTCTTGATAATTTGAGTTCATTCTTCATGATTCACATGTTGTTAAGAATGAGATATATTAAATCTATCAACCTCTTCGTTGGAGTTATCTTGGGTTATATTCCACCTAAAGCCTTCCCTAAGGATTGTTGCTAATTATGGTGCTTATAAGTGACCCAAGTTCTTCATCTATCCTACCGGTGAAATATAGTCTCGTCTCTTTGTTTATATCAATCCAATCTATTGTTTCCGTTAGTGGCAGAATTTTAGCTCTTAGTTTTGAGATGTTCTCCATAAGTCCACTACAACCTTGTTCTTTTCGTTTTGGTTTTTCCAACAACTCCGTTCGAACCTTCTTCTAAGGATGCCTTTTCAAGCTCTTTTGTGGCAGAAGTTGTCATTTTCTTCTACATTCTTTTATCTCAATGATCTATCTTCTATTTCTCTCTTCCGGAGGCATTGCGATGTTGCTCTTTTCAACCCATCATTTTGTTTTGTCAAGATCATGCTTCTTTCTTTTGCTTATCCATTTAACCAGAGTGTCGTGTCCTTTGCTCAAGTTCTTTTCATCTTATCAAGTCTTGAATCACTTTTCAACCGGAGTGCTGACCGAAGTTGTTCTTCCTTGTTCCTCTTTGCTAACGGAGTGTTTTCAACTTCGTCGTCTCCATTGTATTATTTTCTCGAAATGGCTTAACATTTTCAAGGTTCTTTGGTTTCACTCATTGGTCAAAGAAGCAACTTAGTTTTACCTCTTCTCTTTCTCTTCTGTTTTCCCTCCGGTGCCATTCTAGATCTCGGGACGAGATCCTCTCGTAGTGCTGGAGTGTTGTAACGCCCCGAGACCATTGTGCCAGGTGTCCTCTAGTTTTCGCTGTCGTTGCCATGTCATTTTCTTGCATGTTGCATCTTGTCATGTCATCATGTGCATTGCATCATCATTCTTTTGAAACTTGCATCCGTCCCAGTCTCCTCGTTCTCTCCGTTGTCCGTTCTGAGCCCAACCACACTTGCACGCGCCCGCGGCATGTCCGAAATAGTATTTTATAAGTGGCCGGAAGATGTTCTCGGAATGGGATGAGAGTTGACGTGTGGTCTTATTATAGTGTAGATAGACCGACTGTCAAGTTTCATCGCATTCGGACATCGTTTGATGCCCCAACGAATAACTATAGCGGCAGTATAGCCGGTCTAACGTCAGACGTTTTCGGTCTCCGGAAACAGTCGCCGGGCCTCCCTCTCTTCTCTTCTCTCAGTTCGAGACCGTCTACACAGCCCACTACCTACGGCTAGGTCCAACCTAACCTCTCTCGTCAGCCCGCGGCCCTCCTCGCGCGTGCGTCCGAAAATTGTCCTGGACCCGGGCCGAGCAGTCGTCACCGTCGTGTCCGGATCATCCTCAAACATCTATAAAACATCTCCATTTTCGTAATTGGACTCCCTAACCTATTTATTCTCGAACGTTCGATTTTGATCGGAGGATCCGTTTTGCCCTAAGCTATCCAACCTACCTATATAACCAACCTAAACCTAGACCTAGGCCGTCCCATCCATCCATTACATCCCGCAGCCGCCGCCACCCACATTCCCTTATGCCTCGGGAGCTTGTCCCATCGCCGCTAGTCCCCTTCTTCCTTGGGATTCTCCCAGATCCCCTCCTCACCAACAGCCACGCTCTTCTCCTTCCCTCGTTTTTAGCATTGGACCAACCCGAGCCCGCACCCGATCCAGATCCTCTCCCGCCTCCGACCTGGTTTTGCGCCGCCGACCAACCACAGCCTCCACCTTCTCCTCGTTTTCCTTCCTGTCCAACCACCAATCCTGTAGGAGCCCGAGCTCCTCTGCCCGTCGCCCCTCTCCTGGAGCTGCGAGCGCCGAAGGCTCCAGCCGCCCGAGCACCGGCCAGCTCGCTGGAGCAGACCACCGGCTACCAGGACCGACCTCCCCTGCTCCTTTCTTCTTCCCTTCCTTCTCTCTGCCTGCTTTCCCTTCACCGTTGTCAACTCTCTCTTTCTCTGTCTCGTTTTGGACAGAGAACCGAAGGAGGCCGCCATGGCCTTGGAGTTCCACAACCGCCTCGTCGCCTGGATCCATTGCTCCGCGCCCGTCCAAGGCCTTCCTCGCCCGGATCCGCCCAACTCTGGCCTCACTCGCCTCTCCCGCGTCATCGGAGCCTAGGCGACCCCTCCTGGACCTGCCATTGCCGCCTGCGTCCTTCTCTGCTTCGAGCCACATCCTGCATCGAGCGAACACTCGTCCTCGAGCGTTAACCGCACCCCCCTCCACCTCCTCGTTCGGTCCAGCCAAGGCCCAAGCCGCCCACTTTCTCAGCCCAAGCCGCCAAGCCTACAGTCAGCTCCACCGACCGGACCATGGCCCATGGGTGAGCAGCCCCAACAGCTCCTCTCCTCTGCACTATTGGCCCTGCCAGATTCGACCCGTGTTGTTTTTTTTCCTGCCAGGACGAATTTTCCTATTATCTAGAGAACTGCATATTTATAGATTACCCCTCCATGTTCATGCATTAATAACTCTTGAACCCTGCTTCGGATTAAAATGGTTTGAATATGTAAAATGCTTAGAATTTCATATAGTTTCATAATATGTCATTTTCATCCATGTTTAAAATGTTTTTAAATGCTGTTTGTGTAATTTTTGCTTAATGCCATGCTAAAATGCTTTAATTCATAACAATTTAACCGTAGCTCCAAACTTAATAAACTTTATATGTAAATGGGGTAGAAAAATGCCTAGTTTAACATGGCGTACTTACTTTGCATGTTAAACAACTCTAAAATTGTGTTTAGGGCATAACAGTACCAAATCTATAATATGCTAATGAGGAGTTTCCGGAATTGTTGTTCATTGCTTCCGGCCTCATTTAAACTTGCCTAGATTAGATAGTTTCATCATGCTTCACCTCTTGCCATGCTAACAACATTTAATATTGTTGGGTACATAAATGAGATCGAACTAAATAACTTGAATGTGGTGTTTCGTCAATATGCAACTCGTTGCATATTGGGTTCCTTCTAATTTGTAGGATTGATTGTGCACTTTGCCATGCCATGCCTCATTAAACCGGACAGGCGTCATACTTGTTGTGCATCATGCCATGATTTTGTGGTGGTTGTTTACTATGTTGTTTGCTTTCTGTCCGGTGTTGCTTCTTCGGGTTAGTTCCGATAACGTCGTGTTTGTGAGGATCCGTTCGACTACGCCCGTTTGTCTTCTTCATGGACTCGTTCCTCTTCCTTGCGGGATCTCAGGCAAGATGACCATACCCTCGAAATCACTTCTATCTTTGCTTGCTAGTTGCTCGCTCTTTTGCTATTCCTATGTTGTGATACCTACCACTTGCTTATCATGCCTCCCATATTGTTAAACCAAGCCTCTAACCAACCTTGTCCTAGCAAACCGTTGTCTGGCTATGTTACCGCTTTGCTCAGCCCCTCTTATAGCGTTGTTAGTTGCAGGTGAAGATTGGAGTTTGTTCCTTGTTGGAACATGGATATTTTGTTGGGATATCACAATATCTCTTATTTAATTAATGCATCTATATACTTGGTAAAGGGTGGAAGGCTCGGCCTTATGCCTGGTGTTTTGTTCCACTCTTGCCGCCCTAGTTTCCATCATATCGGTGTTATGTTCCCGGATTTTGCGTTCCTTACGCGGTTGGGTTATAATGGGAACCCCTTGACAGTTCGCCTTGAATAAAACTCCTCCAGCAATGCCCAACATTGGTTTCACCATTCGCCACCTATCCTCTCTTTCCCTTGGGTTTCGTGGACTCAAGGGTCATCTTTATTTTAACCCCCCCCCCGGGCCTGTGCTCCTCTGAGCATTGGTCCGAACTGAGCTGCCTGCGGGGCCACCTCGGGGAAAGTTGAGGGTTGGTTTTACTCGTAGCTAGTCTCATCTGAGTGTGCCCTGAGAATGAGATATCTGCAGCTCCTACCAGGATTTGTCGGCACATTCGGACGGTGTTGCTGGACTTTTTTTACCATTGTCGAGATGTCTTGTAACCGGGATTCCGAGTCTGATCGGGCCTTCCCGCTAGAAGGAATATCCTTCGTTGACCGTGAGAGCTTGTGATGGGCTAAGTTGGGACACCCCTGCGGGGATTTGAACTTTCAAAAGCCGTGCCTGCGGTTATGGGCAGATGGAAATTTGTTAACGTCCGGTTGTAGAAAACCTGAAGTTGACCTTAATTAAAATGCATCAACCGCGTGTGTAACCATGATGTTCTCTTCTCGGCGGAGTCCGGGAAGTGAACACGGTGTTGGAGTTATGTTTGACGTAGGTTGTTCTAGGATCACTTCTTGATCATAGTTGTTCGACCGTGCTTTTGCCTTCTCTTCTCGCTCTCATTTGCGTTGTTAGCCACCATATATGCTAGTCGCTTGCTGCAGCTCCACCTCATGCCTTTTACCCTTCCTATAAGCTTAAATAGTCTTGATCGCGAGGGTGTGAGATTGCTGAGTCCCCGTGGCTCACGGATACTTCCAAAACTAGCTTGCAGGTGCCGATGAGACCGTGCAGATGACGCAACCAAGCTCTGGAGGAGCTCGACGGAGATCTTGTCCTTTGTGTTGTTTCGTTCTAGTTGATCAGTAGTGGAGCCCAATTGGGGTCGATCGGGGATCTGTGTACCATTTGGGGTAGTCTTCTTTTATTTTGGTTCCATAGTCGGACCTTGTTTGTATCTGGATGATGTAATGCTTTATTCATGTAATTGTGTGAAGTGGCGATTGTAAGCCAACTATGTATCTCTTTCCCTTATGTATTACATGGGTTGTCTGCGAAGATTACCTCACTTGCGACATTGCTTTCAATGCGGTTATGCCTCTAAGTTGTGCTTCGACACGTGGGAGATATAGCCGCATCGAGGGCGTTACATATTGACAGGTAGTTGTTCATGTACCATCACCCTGCAGCTTATTTTCCTTTGCCCTCCATTTTCTACACATAAGATATATATTTACTCTTACCATAAGGTTGGATAACACTGATGGTACTGAAGAAGTTTAGCTCTGCATTGCTCTTTGCTGTACCTTTTGCTTGTATCGATGTACTTACATTTATAGCTACTTGGTTATGTAGCATCATTCTTCATCTTATCTTAAATATTCTCCATTTTTTCTTATATTGTCACATCTATATTTACTCTTAACAAAATGTAGAATAAAGGCAATGCTTATGAAGAAGATTGTGTGGTAAACTTATTGAATTGCCCCCCCCCCCATCAGCATGGACAAGGGCTTTATAGAGCGTGCCTTCACCAATAATTTAAGTTTGTCCTTCTCAAGGCTTCAAACTTTGTTGTGTATATTTGGTTAGGCATGACTGCAACAGCTGTTTATTTTTGGCATTTGCATCAAATTGCATGTTTAAATTTATTATGTACTCCAGTTCATAAACAAAAGTTTGTCCTTCTCAATTTAAGTTTTCAGTTGTACAACCAAGTTCCTTCTTCATACCATGTAAATTAAACTATATAGAGCAAGGGATAAATTGATAGCACACTAACCATTGATACTTATGAGTTCTTCATCTGTAATCCAGTGGTGTAGTGAAGCTGCCAACTCCTTCACAATGTCATTTCCTGCCATGTCTTGCCTGAACAATACCATATTGTGTTAATGCTATTTTAAACTGTGTCACTTTATTCGTTAGTAAGAAATGTGATGAATTGTCAGCACTGATACTTATATGTGCAAAACCTGTCATCTATCTGGTTGTTTATCTTTCAGAGTGAGGAGGATATAAGTGTCAAACAAGTGCAGTCTCACCAGCTTGCTCAGCTGCTTGCGCTGCAGCTCCCGAGCAGGGCTAACCTTCCTTGAACTCTATTGAAGTGATGTCGGTTTTGTATACTATTTTGTCGGCATGTTTAGTTGCACTGGTGGGGATCTTTGATGCCCAGTGTATGTAATCTGTTGTCTGCTTGTGCTTTATTATCATAGTGGCGAACTTTGATGCCTAGTGAATGTAATATGCCGTAATTTCTTAATTGTATAGTCTAGGTTTTTTCTTATTCACGATGCTGCAGTTATTTTACTGTATATATATCACGTCTTCGCAGTAAACCGGCCAAACCGTAAAATTAAGGTACATAATCGGGCCGTCATGCAAATCACCATGTATGATCCGCATCATGGGCCCCGTCATCTTGGTCCGTTAACATGCCTAAATGTAAACTAGCCCACTAGTAGATTCAGGTCTTTAATAGGCCGAGTAAACCGCCGGCCCTATTTTCCCAAGAAAACTCAATGGGCCTTTAGGAGGCTGAAAAGTAGGTTGGGCCTGAAGCGTGCCGAACAGCTCACGAGCTGGCAGCAGGCCAAAATAGACCCCGGCCCATGAATGTGCCAATCAAATCATGGGCTTGTAACAGGCCAAAATTGTCTCGGTCCTTGTTTGGCCCAATCAGATTATCGACTACGAGCAGGCCGGATCCAAACCGGGCCGTAGTTAGGCCCAACTATATGATGGGCTTTTAATAGGCTGAAATTAATATAGGGCCAAAATGTTAAACGGGCCCTTAACTGGCCAAAACTAATATCAGGCTGAATTACTAAATGGGTCTTTAGCAAATGGGCCCAAAAGCATAGCGTCTAATTGACGGGCCGAATCTGATACGAGCCATAATTTTGCTTAAAGCCTCTTAAAGGGCTGGACCTGATCTGGGCCGTAATGTGGCCCAAAACGTGGTAGGCTTTTAACGGGCCGGATCTCATATGGGCCATTATTAGGCCTGGAACATGGCAGGCCATTAATGGACCAGATCAAATATGGGCCGGCATTTGGCCCAAAACATGGCAGCCAGTTAATGGGCCGGCCTACTAGGGTCCTCAAAATCTTGTGGGCCTACAGCTGGGTCGGCCCATTAATGTCGGCAAAATGTCATGGGCCTTTCGCTGGGCCGGCCCATTATGGTCCACAAAAATCTTGTGGGCCTTCACCTGGGCCGGCCCATTGTGGCCCGCAAAAATCTTGGGGCCTTTACCTGGGCTAGCCCATTATGGCCTACAAAATCTTGTGGGCCTTTAGCTGGGCCATCCCATTATGGTCCGCAAAATCTTGTGGGCCTTTAGTTGGGCCGGCCCATTTAAACTTTATGGGATGGTCCACCTGTTAACATATCATAGGCGCATCTCGCCCATTGGATGAGTGCACCTGTGCCAACACGGAGCTGACATGTGTTTCCTCGAACCAAAACTGGGCCAGATAGCTTAACGGTGTTCCGTTACAGTGGATGCCACGTGTCGGTCACCCTTCACGAAAGCACTTCTATGACGCGCGATTTATCGTCATGGAAGTGGACACTTCCGTGATGATAATTTTGGTAATGTCATGGAACACTTCTACGACAGCGCAGGTATGACTATCTTGATTCTGTCATAAATTTGTCATGGATGTACATGCATGACTGAAAACATGACCTACTGTGACAAACACGTATCATCACGGAAGTCTATTATTTTTGTAGTGCGTGAGGCCTGTTCCCGAGCTCTGAAAGAGGCTCGAGAAGCTGATCACCGTCGTGAGGCCATGGAGAAGCGCGCGTGGGAGCTCCAAGCCTGGAGCACCGTCTTGGATCAGCAAGTGGAGGCACGCAGGGCTGCCCTTGCGTCGTTGAGGGGGATGCCCACCGAGGAGGAAGAGATCCGGAAGCGCGAGGAGGTGCTGGCACTGTAAGCCGTGGAGCGTAGCCTTGAGCTTGAATGGCTGGAGACGAGGGATCGCCAGGTTTCTCAGGTGGAGGATGACGTCGGCGCGCGAGGCCAGGGCCCTGGAGGAGGTCGATCGTCGGGTGGCCGAGGCTCACACGGATCTCGAGAGCAGGTACGACCTGAAGCTGAAGCTCGTGGAAGCTGGGGCCACTAGTAGGACTGCTGCCCTCAAGTCCAGGTTGGTCGAGGTGGAGCGGCGCAAGGAGGCCGCCGCAACAGCCCTGGCGTCAACGCATGCTGTGCTGGCTTCCGCCCGTGCCGAGCTGCTCCCTCTTCGGAAGAGGGTCACTGACGCCGAGTCCGTCGCGCGGCAGGACAAGGAAGAAGTGCTTCAGCGGCGGACGTTGGAGCGTGTGCACGCCCCCATGCTCTAGGACCTCAGGAACAGGGCCAACACCGCCCTAGGCCATATCTGCGATGAGAATGCTCCTCATCCCCATGTGAATGACTACGCTAGCCACCTCCGCTTCTTCGCCGACATGGTGACGCGCCTGGAGAGTCGTTCTGAGAGGGCTCGCCAACTTGTCGAAGAGAGGAGCCGCGGCCTGCTCGGACATGCGTTCTCCCGAGTCTTCAGCCATCTCCAGAACGCCGACCCCAACTTTGTTCTTGATGCCGCCATCGCTCCCGTACCCGAGGCCATTCGGGGCGACCTGTCGCGATGGGTGGAAGACAATTTGGACGCGCTGGTCAGGGCCTTCACTTCTGACGATGATGGGGTGGTGGTCATGGCGGACGCAGGCAACGTGGTCGACGACGGGGATGGCGACGCTGTTGGACCTGATGGTGATGCCATCGAAGGTGGCGGCGATGCCAGCGATGGTGGCGGCGATGCAGCGACGCATCTGAGGGCGATCCGGGGGATGCGGCGAGCGACATGTCCGACTGATCCCGTGCTTCCCAGCTATTTGTCCTGCACACAGAAGCTCAGGTGTAGCCCTTGAAGTTGTAAGAGCATTTTTTGGAGGGGAAGCCCCTCTTGTAAATGTGCTACTGCCTTTATTTTGTTAGGTTGAGTTGAATATGTATCTTTGTGGACCCACGTGCCCTGGGGCAAAGTTGTTGTTGCGTTTTACCTTATCCTGGGCGAGCCTAAACCTGCTCGCGAGGTTGGAAGCTCCGGAGGAACTCGCCGAGACAAGGCACTCGCCGAGACATTTGCTTTGAGGGGGGCGCTTGATAAACGAGCGCTAGCCGGGGCAAGGCATGCGCGTGGCGCGTGTATGTCTTGCTCAGCCCCGCTCGCGAGGGGCGCGCGAGGGGGAAGTAGCAGACGCGAGCTCTGAAATAAGGCAAGAACCAAACATCAAGAAAGTGCTCGAACGAGAAAAGGCACCCCCGTGGGCATCAATGAAAATTCAACTTCAACTCAAATCCAAATCCAGAAGGCAAGACTACAAAAAAAGGACCCAAAGCAAATGGCCGCGTCTGGCACCTAGTCTAGTATTCTTGTCTTCAAGTCTTCTCACCAGCGCGGAGCTAAGTGCTGCCACTAGGACGTGGGAGGGAGCCCCCCAGGTCCAAGGGCGGCACTCCTGAGACTCCGGGGCATGTACAACCCCACTCGTTATTACGTGAGACTGTCATGGGCGGCAATCTTCACAGGCGTGAGCCTTACTTCATATCGCCAGAAGAGGGCCCCGCCTAGCGCTGCCCCCGACCACTGTCGGTACGACCGGAGACTAGGACGGCACCAACGAGGGCAGAGGGGACGCCAGCGGCGCCCTCGGAGACCACGGGTCCTCTACCAGGCGTAGGCTTTGGAGCAAATCCTCGACAGAGGGCCTACCTCCGGGGGCGCCTTGTTCCGCGTGGCACTGAGGAGGGGCTTCGTCCCGGCTTCCTTCCTGCAGCCCCCAGCATGCCCCCCTGGAGGAAGGGAGGCTGATGAGCCGGGACCGCCATCTTCCTACTGCGACCTGATCCCCCTGCGTACCATGGTTAGCGTAAGCCTGCTCCTTAGGAATTAGTGGTACCCTGTAGCAGTTGTCGTCGGCGCGGTTGGTGAGGCTCCCGGAGGGGTCCTGAAAGGCGCCGGCTTCTTGCGCCTTCTCCTCCCAGCCCGGCTCGAGGAGTGAGCCAGGGTCGTCTTCCAGCACGTACTCCTGGTCCACCATGCGGGGCACGTAGGCCTCCGAGGCCGCCGCCTCAAAGACCTCGCTGTAGTGCATCACACTCCATGTCGCCCGACCCAGCGTGCCGCCTTGAGGATGGTAGGGCTGCATTCCGCCCGGACTGTAGGTGGCAGTGCTCGTGCACGCACCCAGCAGAGGTGGCGCGGGTGCGAGCGGGCGTGCAGCCCCATTGGTCGCGCTGGTGTCGATGAAGCCTGGTGGTGCACCTGTAGGCACGCGGACACGGCGTGGCCCTCCATGCGACCTGGCCGTAGCTCATGGCGTGAGTAGAAAACAGAAGGGCTGCGCTCCTGAAGCTGCGGCATCCGGTAGCTCGGCAACGCGCTCCAGCAGTGTATCCCAGCTGCTCTCCATTAGCCGACATCATAGTAGCTCCCGTGCGGCGTGGCTTGCGGCCCTTGCAGCAGCCCGCACCTATCATGGGGTGAGGGTGGACGGCGCCTGGCCGCGCCGCCCGCGCTGCGTAGTGTCAAGCGGCGCTCGTGCCACATGGAGCGCGGGGTTGAGGTCTTCCTGGGCAGGCGGCGCCGCCCGGGTCAGCCAGGCTGCCCAGCGGTGGGCGTTGGTCCTTGAGTCGTCGGACATCGGAACTGCAGAGCGTCGGTGAATCGACTGGCGGGAGAGAAGCTCTGGCGCATCCCTACCTGGTGTGCCAAATGTCGGATCATGGGTTTCGGCAAAACCCTCAAGGTTCAAACACTGGGGTGCGCGCGAAGATCTCCCCCTACCGATCCACGTCCTAGCTCAGCTAAGATCTTACGGGCTAACTCGACGAACTCACAACACAGAGGACACAAGATTTATACTGGTTCGGGCCACCGTTGCGGTGTAATACCCTACTCGAGTGTGGTGCGGTGGATTGCCTTTCGGGCTGAGGATGAATAGTACAAGGGGAAGAACAGCCTCCTGAGGAGAGGTGTTCTTGTGCTTGGTGAACTTGTGGTTGTCCTGGTCTCTCTCGATCTCACCTCCCTCTAGCTATGGTGGTGGCTAGTCCTATTTATAGAGGCCCTAGTCCTCTCCCCAAATATTGAGCGGGAAGGGAGCCAACAATGGACAATTCGAAAGGGGACAGCTAGTATAGCTTATCCTGACAAAAGCAGTCTTCGCTTGCCAAAGGCTCTGGTGGTGACGCCGTCTTGGGCTCCACGGTGACCTCCGTTTTGCCGTCCTGCTAGTCTTGGTCTCGTTGCACCGATATGGAAACCTTTGCGTGACGCCTCGGTACTCCGCGCCTGCGCTTGCTTCTTAGCACCGAAGAGGAAACAAGGACACTGAGCGCGCTGGCGCCCGCCTGGCGCCCGCCTGGCCTTGGTCGTCATGGCTCACGTTACTAGAACCTCGCGAGGTTCGCCTGGCCTTGAACTCTCTGCCCCTCGTGAGCCAACCTGGTGAGGCCGCTCCTGAGGAGGTCTTGTGTCGCTCGCCTCGTGAGGCTTGGCCCCTAGCAAGGGTCTTGAGTCCTTGCTGGTGAAGATGGGCTGTACGGGCCCGATTGCAGAGCCACGCCGTGGGCTGCAGGCAGTCAAGTCTGGGGACCCCCATTCCCAGAACACCGACAGACCCAGGGTGAGTTGCCGGAGGATGAGGTCTTTGCTAGACAGATAACCCGATTGTCTAAATCAATGTCAATTATCAATGGGGAGCTGCATCATCGTAGTGTCATAGGGGCGTTTCAACGCTATATCTCTCCAGAATAAGGTTGTGAGATTTTACGAGAGATCCACAAAGGAGATTGTGGTCATCATGCTGGCTCTAAATCTCTTGTAGCCAAGGTTTTTCGTCATGGGTTCTATTGGTTGACGGATCATGCTGATGCTGAGGATTTGGTAAGCATATGTGACGGCAGTCAAAAAATTTCACGACGAGGTCATGTGCCGGCTCAAGAATTGAGGATGATTCCAATTACTTGGCCATTTGCAACATGGGGGCTTGATATGGTTGGGCCCTTTAAGAGGTCAAAGGATAAGAAGACTCACCTCTTGGTGGCAGTTGATAAGTTTACTAAGTGGGTTGAAGCAGAGCCGGTTAGTAAATGTGATACAGCAATGGCGGTTCAATTCATGAAGAAGGTGATCTTCCATTTTGGCTTTCCACATAGCATTATAACATATAATGGTACTAATCTCTCTAAAGGCGCTATGTAAGAGTTTTGTCAACGGGAGCATATCCGGCTTGACATTTCCTCTGTGGCTCACCCTCAATCAAATGGTCAGGCAGAATGAGCAAATCAGGAGATTCTGCGAGGTATCAAGCCCCAGCTTATGGTTCCTTTGCAGAGAACGTCGGGTTGTTGGGTGGAGGAATTACCCTCAGTGTCATGGAGCATCAGTACGACCCCCAACAGGTGTACGGGTTACACAACTTTTTCATGGTTTATGGGGCAGAGGCGGTTCTCCCTAGTGACATCCATCACGATTCACCCCGGGTGGCGGCTTATGTTGAGGCTGACAATGAAAGGGCGCGTCAAGATGCACTTTACTTATTGGATGAGAAGCATGATCTCACGGCTGCTCATTTGGCGATTTATCAGCAAAACTTACGTTGTTATCACAGCCGCCAGGTCAAAACCAGAACCTTTCAAGAAGGCGATTTAGTGCTCCGGCTCATATAAGATCAGACAGATATGCACAAGTTATCACCACCTTAGGAAGGACCTTTCATGGTCAGCAAGAATTTACATAATGGGTCATAGTACCTTATCGATGTTCGAGACAACAAGGACTCACGCACATCAGAGGAGGAGACCCGTCGGCCGTGGAACATTGCTCATCTTCGGCCCTACTATACTTGAGCCACCGGCTCTCATGATGTACATAGTTACCTGATGTATATAATATAAGCAGTATAATAAAGCCAGCATGCCTGACAATTCAGGGCCTCTCTCGTTTCTCTTCATCGAAGTTGAGTCTTTATCATCATATTCATTTAAGAGGCTCGATGCCCAAGTTTCAGGAACCAAAGAGAGTTGGATGCATAGCACAACTCAAACATAGGTCCCTAACGAGCACGATTTGTAAGCATGTCACTTGGGGGCTTCCTGTTCAAACATAGGAATATTCGACCAAAGAGAACATAGCGTTACTACCATCTTGACCAGGTTTGTTCAAACATAGGCGTATTAGACCAAAGAGAACAAACTCTGACCGGGTCATCCTACCTGCAACCAGTTGCTTCAACTCCATCAGGTTATCCAGATTGACCCGCCGAACTCTTAACGATCAGTCTTTACGGCGTATTCAACCAAGATCTGAGCTTGATTAAGGTTCAAACGGCGGCTTGTCATGCGAGAGCATGGTTTATAGATAGTCAGGACGAATGCAGGCTTCATAAGCCTCCTTCCTTGGAACTTGGATAAATCAGCCCGTGATGTATGATGTTACTCTGACCCCGCGTACTCCTGATAAGTCTATAAAGCAAGATATGACTTTATGTGGGTTCAAATGTCGATTGGGTACTGTGAGTCAGGCTCACGAAATGCATGGACAATCCAGTGGCTCCGGCTAGTTTCATTGAAGAAGACACTTTGGCTTAGCAGCCTACAAAAGCCTTGAATTTCTTTTGATTTCTTATTTATACTCTTTACATGGTTTTTTCGTTGCCTTCTAGTTTTTAAAAGTCAGGCCCAGCTGCCCTGTATACGGCTCATATTTGAAGCATACTTTGGGTTTCTGCAACCCGTCAGGAGGACAGACTCTAAGTCGCCAGAGTATCATGTTTAGAGATATAGCTCTAACACCTATAACTGCATGAAGCTGATAAACCGGCACTCTAAGCATATACTACAGGTATGACATCTTATTTCACAATTGTCAGATTGGCCCTGGTTATGGACTTTTCAACCTCAGTAGCTTTAATTGGGTATCATGACCCGCCCAGCGGTAAGCTTCCAGGGCGCTTGTATTTTCTTTGCCTGCATGATAATAATCATTCAGATCTGCATAAGTCAAAGGCTATCATATTTATAAGGGTTTTTAAACCGGCAGATCAGCATTATTAAGTAAAAGGCAGAAACGAGAACGATGGCACAGTAGATTCAAGTTTAGCTACCCTATTACATGGCTCCATGAGCCGAATGATATCAAGTGTTTTTCAAAGAACAAAGGTATAAACATCCCGGTGGATCATTCTTCTTAGACTGGTTCTGGATCATCCATTGCCGGTTCTTCGTCCTCCTCTGCCGTCTGGAAGTTTGGTTTCGACCAATCAAAGCCACGCAAGGCATAGAATTCAGCTTTGTCATCAATAAGATTGGACGGGTCAATTTCAGGAGTGAAAGTGTACTGACGAATCGGAGGAATCAAATCCATCACTTCATCGTAAGCCGGCTGATATTTGGAGAGATTGGTTTCTTTAGCAATGACTGTCGCATGAGGACGGATTCCTTTAACACAAGCAGCGAAGTCTTGTTGATCAAAAGAAGGACCATCTTCCTTCAGACTTGGATATCCACTGGCTACATCGGCCGGGTCTAACTGCGGTACCCACGACTTAGCACGGCTCAAGGCTGTCACAGCACCGGCTCTCGCACAAGACTGTTTTATCTCTTGAATTCTGGTGGGCAGGATTGACAATTTCCTCAACACATCACTTAACAGATTCGGTCCTTGATTAACCGGGGAGATGGTAGCCAATGAACGTTGAGCTCCATTATACAACTGCTCGACAAGAGTATATATCGCCTTGAGTTCACAAGCATGTCCTGGTTAAGGTTGGTACTCCTGGGACCTGAGTAAATCACAGATCGGTTAAATGGCGGTTTATATTGCTACGACAAGTACTCACTTTGGATGAATAACAAGGCGACTCACCAAAGATAGCAGAAACCATCTGAGATACACGGTGTTTTAAGCCGGTGAGCTCAGTGGTTACCTCTTCAAGAGTTGCCTCTGCTTTTTTAGCTCGCTGTATTAAGACAGTCTTTTCTTCAGCCAAGTCTCTTTTCTCCATCTCAAAATTGGTCTTCAGCTTTTTCGACTCAGCCATGCTAAACTGGAACTGTGACTCAGCCTTTTGGGTCTCGGTTTCCTGAGTCGCCAGCCAGGTCTTTGCATCATTTAATTGAGATTCCAGTTCAGCAGTAGCAGCCTGCATGAAGCGCAGAGTTGTCAAACACATTCATGGTGGATTACAATAATATAAGTCCCAAGCCCTTTGCAAGCAACAACACTTGGCACTTGGGGGCTAATGTCTGTCAAAGCAATTTTTTCAAGTGAACGGCTCTTATGAATAAAGTCCCAAGCACTTTGTAAGCAACACTACTTGGCACTTGGGTGCTAATGCATATTTCTTGTATCTTATTAATGATGAGTCGGATGTGCTATAAACAGTCTCAACCGACTCATGGGGACTATGCAGTTAAGCTCTACTTTCTTACACAATGATAAACAGAACCGGCTCATTCATGCCGATTAAGCCGGCCCTTGGGGACTACGGATGCAAAAGTTAAACTGATGAACATCCAGTTTAATTCTAAACCGGACTTAGAGGGAGTCTACGACAGAAGCTTATGGATTCTTGTAAGTCTAAAGCCTATTCAATCTTCTCATAGCCAGTAGACATGGGGGCTGGCAGGATATACATAACTTATTTAAAAGCTGGAAGTCATACCTCATATTTTTGATGCATCTGTTTGACCATGTCAATCTCAAGGTCGCGACTGGAATGAACTTGGTTAAGATAACCAGACAATACTTCATTGACGGTCAGTTGAGAGTAGTCAGCAATGTCAAATTTCATCTTTCGCCTCTCAATGAACTCGTCTTTAGCGGAGTGCTTAGCCAAGACAGTTGGGCGTCCCGGTTCTCTGAAGCTGGTGCCAGTAATGATAACATCTTCACCATGTTCTTCTGGCGGCTTAAGTAGATTGGATGACTCGGTGAGCACAGGATTGGCATCAGTATGATCACATGAGAAGTCATGAATTTTAGGCGGAGTGTCAGTGGCGGGTTCTTCTGGCTGTTTGTCAGAACGCTCAGGTGCAGGGGCTTGCTGCTCCGGCTCAGCAATTTCAGGTGCCTCAGTTGGCTTGGTCACCTTTGCCTTCTTGTTAGGCTTTGCTTGACCACTGCACGGGTTATGACAGGTCAGTATAAATAGAAGATTATAAAGAGCTATAGAGTAAAATTAATTGCCATTACCCATGGGCAGTTTGAAAAGCCGGCAACTCGGTTTGCGATGAGTCGCCAGAGGAAGAACGGGCAAGTTCCTGGTCAATAGTCATCAACAGAGTTAAGTGATAGGCAAATGAGACCTGCCAGCAGGTTAAAGGAGCAAGTTAAAAAAGAACCTCATTTCACTGTTTTCGAGGAGCAAGAGTGTTTGGTAAACTGGAGGACAATTCTTCACCCCCACCGGTCCGGGTCTGACATCGATTCTCGTGTTGCTATCGTTTCAAAAGAAAGTGAGGATCTAAATAAGCCAAGGGGTGTGAAAACCTTACTTTCCGGGTTACTTGCCGAAATTTCTGTCTTGGCAAAGGGTCTGAGCTGGAGGAAATAATAGTTACCTCTTCTTCATCTACTTGGCTGGCTCCCGTGTCATCATGATAATAGTCAGTTTCAATAAGATGATTTAAAAACAAGCCAAGAGAGTCAAGGGTTACCTCCGACTCAGAGGTGTCATCCAAATTAAGCATATCAGAGGCGCTTGGTTTGTTTTTCTTCTTGGTCGTCTTCCTAACGGTTTTCTTGGCGGCTTTCTTCGCAGCCTTGGCCTTCTTGGCAGCTTCATGATCATATGTCTTCTTCCAAAAATAATACTTACCTTGTAAAAGTCATCAAAGGTTGAGTTAGCAAAATGTTTGAATAATGAAGTAAATGTAAATAAGTTCAGAGACTCACATCTAGTGGCGGGTTAAGTTTGTAGAAAGGGTTTAGACCCAGTTTGCTGCAATCCTCGGAATCTTCATTCAAGAGCGTTCTTGTTATTTCAATAATTGCGTCATCAGACAGACGCAAAGGGCTATGCCGTAATGGATCCTTTGTGCCGCTTGAGTGTGTAGACATTAACCCTGGCCGACGGCTCAAGGGTATGATCCGCCAGGCAACCCAGCATCGAACTAAGTCAATGCCAGTTAATCCATTTCCCAGCAGAGCCTTAACTTTCGCTATGGTGGGCGCAAGTTTTCTATGTTCAGTGGCTGAGAGCTTTCTCGGAAGATCATGCTTCGGGTCAAGACGTTCAGCGCATTAACCCGGTAATGGATTCTCGTGAGCCAAAGAAGTATCTTTGCAGTAAAACCTTGTCTGATTCCAATCTTTTGGGTGACTCGGTAGGTAGGCATAAGGGAAGATGGTTTCTCTTCTGCGTTGAATCGAAATTCCGCCAAGTTCCAAGCTAGGATTGTTCGTGAACTCATTCTGGCGGTTCAAATAAAAGTATTCTCTGAAAAGCTCAACACTGGGCTCTTCTTGAAGGTATACTTCACAGAAGACTTGAAAGTTGCAGATATTTGACACAGAGTTGGGTTCAATGTCTTGAGGATGGAGCTGGAAGAAGTGTAGGGCATCTCGGAAAAACTTAGAGCCGGGTGGTGAGAAGCCTCGGTTCATATGATCTGTAAATACAATCACTTCGCCCTCCTTCAGTTGAGGTCTTTCTTCGCCCGATTCATTGGCACGATGGTGCATGACATTCTTCTCTGGCAAATATCTGATTTTGACAAAGTCTTTCAGAATGCCCTCAGTGACAATGGAGGGAACCCAGTTGCATGCATAGAATGTGTTTGGCGGCATTGCGAAGAGAGAAAGCCTAAAGAAACGGAAATTTTGACCGGTTCAAATCAGATTGGTGAAATCACAGGTGAACAGTTACAGTATATATTTTCAGAATAGCGGCTTAAGTGAGGACTAATGATATATGAGTAATTATAAGCCGTACATGTAAGCCGCCATGACATGTACTGGTATTCAGGATCTGACAAGAGCAAAATTTTACTAAGTGTTGGGACAAATAGGTTTCGCGGATTCAGGCTATGAGATTGGATCTGCAACTATTTAGAGAAATGGAATAAAATCTAAACCTAAGGTGGCGGCAGCAGAAGAGTGGGGGTGTTCAGATGAGAACTATTGCAAGAAAGATATGGTCTGATATCAAAAATAAGTGCTAAAACAGTTACCACGTAAGGTTTTTGTGGTTTTTCGGATCTAAGCCATGAATCTAAGCAAGAAGAAAGAAGGGCAGTGACGAACACCTATGAGCACTGAAACCCGAATGACAGATCTATGGTGAAGAAAGGGAAGACTTACTAATGCTGATGAGATAGCGGAGAGGCGCCGCGGTGTTCCGGTCCGTTCAGGGTGATGCAGCGGCCGGAGTTGATGAAGAAGATGAAGGTCGACGGTGGCGGAGTTCGAGTGCACTGGGACGTCGCGAGGAGGAAGAAGAAGGAGAGAAGGCAAAGGGGGAGAATGAGAAGTGAGCTCATGGCCCTATTTACTAGGCCGAAAGGATAAGTGGCATGTGCGGGAATCGAGGAGACAAAAAATGGATGTGTGATGGTGTAAGCGCCTCGATTTTTGGAAAGGTCAGTTAAGAAAAAGATTTATTTGGGCCATGCGTCGTATTAATTATAGGTGACGTCTCGGCAGGTTACCATGATTTCCGGAGATGATGTCATGGCGGGTTATAGCATGGCACAGGAAGATGAAGAAGTATTTTTTCTAAATGTTGAAGATTGACATGAACAAGTTCAAATCAACCTGGGGCCTAATGTTGGGGATATGACTATCAGATATGACCCACCAAGGAGGGGCCGGGTCATCCATTATGTCGGTTCATCTAAAATGAAGCCCAAGAGTATACTAAAGATGGCGGTTCATAAATAGGCTTGTTAAAAGGCCCAAATCTAGAGGCGGCTTAAGGCCCGTAAGTGTAAATCGCCATGTATATGTAAACTTGTATTATAAGGCATGTAAGATGAGTCACCTAGCCGGAAACGTTGTATGAGCCGGCCGAGACTCTGTAGGCCGCAGGGCATCAACCCATGTATATAAGGGGACGACCCGGCAGCGGCTTAGGGCAAGAAACAACAAGTCGAAAGCTAGGCAAAGCGCGTTTGCTCCCTGGTAATCGAAACCCTAGCAATACCACCTCAAACTGGAGTAGGCCTTTACCTTCACCGCAAGGGGCCGAACCAGTATAAACTCCCAGTGTCCTTTGTCCCGTCAAACCCCTTTAAGCTAACCTCGTCGCAATGGCTCCACAACTAAGTCCTTCTACAAGGACATCTGCTGTGAAACTTCCACGGCAAACGCCGTGCCAAGCCTACTCATGCGAGGAATCCCAAGGAAAGACAACCAGCGCGCGGCTCCCGTGGCAACAAGGGCGATTGCGGGTGGGTCATCGAAGTACCAGATAAGCAGGTGATAACCATAGAATGACTCAAGCAAAGGGGCAGGTTAGCTTAGATAGATGCAAGAACGATACATGCCACTGGGACGGACCCGAGCGGCCTCGGGATGATGCAGCCCGAGGGGCGCCCCCAGCAGGGTAAGCTAAAGATGCAAAAGGATACACGTCACAGGGACAGACCCGTGTGACTTGGGGATAATGTTGCCCGAGGAGCGCCCCCAACTGAATGAACTAGAGAGAGTCACCTGATACCGTAGTTGGAGTGGTGTTGGAGTAGCTGATCGTGCACGATGAAGGAGTCGTTCCTCACGAGCCGCCAGGGCCATGAGCCTCAGGAGGCTCCGGGGGCTTGGGTGGTTCCTTACGGACCGTCGCCATCTCCGCCAGGACAGCGTGATGTCGGGCCTCCTGAGCCACCTGAATGCTCTGCAGGTGGCGCGAGAAGGTGACGGCCACGTTTGGAAAGCCAAACGGCATGCGTACGTAGGTGTGAGGTGGACCCTCGCACTAACCAACGCGTGAAGGCCAGAAGCGCTTTGCCGTGTTGAGCCCTGGAATGTCGACGCAGACGCGTAGCCCGCCGGGATGGGGAGCTGCACCGGGTGGTGGGCGGCGGTCACCACGTATGGCCCTTGCCTCTTGAAGGTCCTTGGTCGCCTTGACGATGACTCCTGAGCACCGGGCGCTCCTCGCCTAGTGCCCTCCTAAGGGAAACGTGCGGCGAAGCACGCCTCCACATGGTGCCCGAGCGCCCCCCTCGTGATGCTGTCTAGGTCTGAGGCCCTCCAGAAGAGGGCCCGTGAGCCTTGCCCAAGGAGGGCACTAGGCGCTCCTTCCTATGCGAGGGAAGGAGGCGCCCTAGCTGCGAGCATGGATCCTAAGGTGGTGCCGCTGGAGACGCTGCTCTCCTGAGGCCCTAGGTGGAGTAGCTGCTTCTTCTTCTTGGGGATGGCCTCAGGATGGTACAGGGTGCCTTCGTTGTTGGGGTCTTCAGCTTCTACAGCTTGGTAGGCAAACTCGAGGGAGCACACCGCATCTCCTTCTTCATAGGGGATCGTGATGACACCACCACACCCTGGCATCTTGAGGATGTTGTAGCTGTGTTGGGTCACTTCCATAAACTTGGCCAATGCTGGGTACCCAAGGATGTCGTTGTATGGCAGACGGATGTGGGCAATGTCGAAGTCGATGAGCTCGGTGCGGTAGTTGTTACGCTGGCTGAAGGTGACAGGGAGGCGGACCTGCCCTATCGGGGTGGTGGAGCCGTCAGTCACTCCTGAGAAAGGCTTGGTAGGCTATAGCTAATCGTATGGCACTTGGAGGCTATTGAATGTCTCGACGGACATGACATTGAGCCCTACGCCGCCGTCGATGAGGGTCTTGGTGACTTGGGCATTGCTGGTGACAGGTCAACAAATCATCGAAAGGACGCCGGCGATCGCCACACACTTGAGCTGGTCCAACGAGCTGAAGGTGATGGAGCACTTGGCCACCTGAGCGGGCGCGTGGCCTTGAGCCTGGGAAGGGCCGCGTTCACCTCACGAGCAAACCACTTGAAGATGCGTTGGGAAGCTGGGGCCTGTGCACCGACCAAGATGCAGGCGATAACACGTGGCTCCTGGAAGCCCCCAGCCCGCTCGTCCTGATGGTGGTCGCCGTTCCTCCTTGGTGGTTCCGGCAACAGAGGGAGGCCAGCATTGCCCTAAGGATGGTCCTCACGAGGCTGGTCCCTCCAGGCGCCCTCGTGAGGCTGTTCTTGCCAATTGTTCTTGCGAGACTGGTCGCACCACTCCTAACGGGGGCCGTGGTCGACTCAGCATCCCCCACTCCGTCCTCTTCCTCGGACGTAGCCCCGGTCATTGTGCTCGGGGCGCCGACCGAAGCGTCCATCTCCAATGGCCCTGAGCTCTTGATAGTCGTGGGTGTTGTGGCTGTGTACGTTGTGGAAGGCGCAGACCGGATGGCTGCTGTTAGACGACTTGGGGTGGTCCCGACGCGCTTCGTGTCCGGCTCCGCCACGAGCACGGCTACTCCCTTGTGCTTCACGTCCTTGGCCTTGGATTTCTTCTCTTCTGGGTCGGTAGCAGGGAGATCGAGGAGCGAGAGGCACGCCTCCTCAGCTCTTGCACACTTGGTTGCCATGTTGAACATCTCCAGTGTCGTGCATAGCTCCTCATGGATGGCGAGATCCTCCTTCATCTTGACGTCGCGAACACCATTTGAGAACGCTAAAATTATGGCCTCATCCATCACCCTGGGAATCTTGAGGCGAACGATGTTGAAGCGCTGGATGTACTTCTGTAGGGTCTCTCCTAGCTGTTGCTTGATGCGGCGCAGGTCAACCGCGGCCGGTGGGTGGTCGCGAGTGCCCTGGAAGTTGGAGAGGAAGCGGTCGCGCATCTCACCCTAGCAGGAGATTGACTCGAGGGCAAGTTCAGGAGCCACGAGCGAGCACCATCCTTGAGAGCCATGGGAAACCAGTTCGCCATGACTTTCTCGTCGCCGATGGCCACCTCGATGCTCATCTCGTAGAGATGCAAGAACTCCGCAGGTCGGGGGTGCCGTCGTAGCGTGGGGGCAGGTATGGCTTGAACTTGCCTGGCCAAACGACGCTACACAGCTCTAGAGTGAAGGCACGGCAGCCTACTGTGGCCATCGGGGCCCGCCGCGGGGGCAAAGCTTGATCTTGACGCCCATGCAGCACCGCCGCAGGCGGCACGCGGTCTTGACGTGGTGGCGCCGTGAGTTCAAGAGCGTTTTTCGGCGGTCGGGGAACTTCCTGGCAGCTTCCTTCTTCACACACAGGCACCCGGCGCGACGGGTCGC
The DNA here is from genome assembly GCF_003073215.2 of Triticum urartu. Lineage (NCBI taxonomy): Eukaryota > Viridiplantae > Streptophyta > Magnoliopsida > Poales > Poaceae > Triticum > Triticum urartu. The sequence goes on from NC_053028.1 coordinate 450,380,837, forward strand.
ACCGAGGGGCCGTGCGTCTTGGCACCCGGACGCCTTCTTGGTGTGGAGGTGGCGGAGGCGCTCCATGAGCTACATCGCCCGTAGCTGGGGGAGGGTGAGGCAGCGAGAGAGATGATGCAGGGGAGCCCCCAGCGGTGCTAAGGAGCTCGGCGATGTGGTCCAGCCAGTCCTCCTAGAGGTCTTTGACTGGGCGGTAGCACAGGAGCACGCGTGGCATGAGCAGCGCGTCTTGCGCATCTGTGGGCGCATGACGAGCGTGGGACGATGAGCCGGCCGGAGTCAGCGACGGGGTGGCGGTGCACCCGTCGAGCTACATAGAGGGGTGCAGTGATGATGCTTGTTATTCATTTCCCGCCGGGACGGTGGCGGCGTTGGCAGCGGGTGATGGAGAACGATGGGGAGGCCCGCAGATAGGAGCTGTCTGCGCGACACGGGCGGCCCAGCGCTTGGCGCGGGCTCGGTGTGCGTCCGCCATGGACGTGGTGGAGCAGCGGAGCATGGACCGACGGAAGAAAAGCTTCAGCGCACCCCTACTAGGCACGCCAAATGTCGAATTACGGGTTCCAGCAAAACCCTTGAGGTTCGAACACTGGGGGCGCACGAAGATCTCTCCCCCCTAGCTCACACTCTCACCATGATCTCAAGGCCTAGCTCGCCGAACCCACGGAACAAGGGACACAAGAGTTTATACTGGTTCGGGCCACCGATGTGGTGTAATACCCTACTCCAATGTGGTGTGGTGGATTGCCTTGCAGGCTGTGGATGAACAAGTACAAGGGAAGAACAACCTCCTGAGGAGAGGCGTTCTCGAGCTCGATGAGCTTGTGTGGTTGGGGATGATCTGAATGATCCGTCCAAGATGAGATCCCCCTCCCCATGGTGTTGGCTAGTCCTATTTTTAGAGGCTTGGGTCCTCTTCCCAAATATTAGGCAGGAATGGATCCCACAATGGCCAATTTGATGGGGGACTACTACTACAAGTTATCTTGACAAAAGGTTGTCTTCGCCTGCCAAAGGCTCTGGTGATGACACCGCCGTGGGCTCTGTGGTGAAGGTCGTCCTGCCGTCCTGCTGGTCTTATTCTCATTGCACAGATAAGGAAACCTTTTCCTAATACCTTGGGACTCCTCGTCTGCACCTGCCCCTTTAGCACCAAAGAGGCAACAAGTACTCTGCGCGCGCTAGCGCCCGTCTGGCCTTGGTCGTCATGGCTCACGTCAAGGAAACGTCACGAGGTGCCGCTCGCCTTGATCTCTCTGCTCTTCGTGAGCCATCCTAGTGAGGATGCCCCTGAGGAGGTCCTGTGTCATCCGCCTCGCGAGGCTTGGCCCCTCGCGAGGGTCTTGAGTGTTTGTTGATGAAGATGAGCCGTACCAGGCCGCTTGATGAGCCACGCCCTGGGCCGCAGGCAGCCAAGTCTGGGGACCCCCATTCCCAGAACACTGACAATTACATGACCGTGTTCATGAGACTAGTTCTACGGACGTGCTTTGCACATAGGTGGCTGGCGGGTGTCTGTTTCTCCAACTTTAGTTGAATCGAGTTTGACTACGCCCGGTCCTTGTTGAACATTAAAATAGCACACTTGACGAAAAATCGTTGTGGTTTTGATGCGTAGGTAAGAACGGTTCTTGCTAGAAGCCCATAGTAGCCACATCAAACTTGCAACAACAAAGTAGAGGACGTCTAACTTGTTTTTGCAGGGCATGTTGTGATGTGATATGGTCAAGACGTGATGAGATATAAATTGTTGTATGACATGATCATGTTTTGTAAAAGTTATCGGCAACAGGCAGGAGCCTTATGGTTGTCGCTTTATTGTATGAAATGCAATCGCCATCTAATTGCTTTACTTTATCACTAAGTGGTAGCGATAGTCGTAGAACCAATAGTTGGCGAGACGACAATGATGCTACGATGGAGATCAAGGTGTCAAGCCGTTGACGATGGAGATCATGACGGTGCTTTGGAGATGGAGATCAAAGGCACAAGATGATGATGGCCATATCATGTCACATATTTTGATTGCATGTGATGTTTATCTTTAATGCATCTTATTTTGCTTAGTACGGCGGTAGCATTATAAGATGATCCCTCACTAAATTTCAAGGTATAAGTGTTCTCCCTGAGTATGCACTGTTGCTATAGTTCATCGTGCCGAGACACCAAGTGATGATCGGGTGTGCTAATCTCTATGTTCACGTACAACGGGTGCAAGCCAGTTTTGCACATGTAGAATACTCGGGTTAGACTTGACGAGCCTAGCATATGCAGATATTGCCTCGGAACACTGAGACCGAAAGGTCGTACATGAATCATATAGTAGATATGATCAACATAGTGATGTTCACCATTGAAAACTACTCCATCTCACGTGATGATCGGACATGGTTTAGTTGATATGGATCACATGATCATTTAGATGACTAGAGGGATGTCTATCTAAGTGGGGGTTCTTAAGTAATATGATTAATTGAACTTTAATTTATCATGAACTTAGTCCTAATAGTATTTGTATATCTATGTTGTAGATCAATAGCTTGCGTTGTAGCTCCCCGTTTATTTTTTGATATGTTCCTAGAAAAAAATAAGTTGAAAGATGATAGTAGCAATGATTCGGACTGGGTCCATGATCTGAGGACTATCCTCATTACTGCACAGAAGAACTATGTCCTTGATGCACCGCTAGGTGATGGACCTATTGCAGGAGCAGATGCAGACGTTATGAATGTTTGGCAATCTCGGTATGATGACTACTTGATAGTTTAGTGCACCATGCTTTACGGCTTAGAACTCGGACTTCAAAAATGTTTTGAACGCCACGGAGCATATAAGATGTTCCAAGAGCTGAAATTGGTATTTCAGACTCATGCCCGAGTCGAGAGGTATGAGACCTCTAACAAGTATTTTACCTACAAGATGGAGGAGAATATCTCAACCAGTGAGCATGTGCTCAGAATGTCTGAAAGTGGGAGTTAATCTTCCAGATAAGATAGTGATTGACAGAATTCTCTAGTCACTATCACGAAGTTACTGGAACTTCGTGATGAACTATAATATGCAAGGGATGACGAAAATGATTCTCAAGCTCTTCATGATGCAGAAATCGGCGAAGGTGAAAATCAAGAAAAGCATCAAATGTTGATGGTTGACAAGACCACCAGTTTCAAGTAAAAGGGCAAGGAAAGAATGGGAACTTTAAGAACGACAAGCAAGTTTTCACTCCCGTGAAGAAGCCCAAAGCTAGACCCAAGCCTGAAACTAAGTGCTTCTACTACAAAGGAAATGGTCACTAGAAGCGGAACTGCCCCAAATACTTGGCAGATAAGAAGGATGGCAACGTGAACAAAAGTATATATGATATACATGTTATTGATGTGTACTTTACTAGTATTCATAGTAGCCCCTGGGTATTTGATACAGGTTCAGTTGCTATGATTAGTAACTCGAAAAAGGAGTTACAAAATGAACAAAGGCTAATTGAGGGCGAGGTGACGATGTGTGTTGGAAATGATTCCAAGGTTGATAAGATCACCATCGCATACTCCCTCTACCTTCGGGATTAGTATTGGAACTAAATAAATGTTATTTGGTGTTTGCGTTGAGCATAAATATGATTGGATCATGTTTATTGCGATACGGTTATTCATTTAAGGTAGGGAATAATTGTTGTTCTGTTGACATGAATAAAATCTTCTAAGGTCTTACATCCAATGTAAATGATTTACTGAATCTCGATCATAGTAATACACATAATATTGATGCCAAAAGATGCAAAGTTAATAATGATAGTGCAACTTATTGGTGGCACTGCCATTTAGGTCATATTGGTGTAAAGTGCATGAAGAAACTCCATGCTGATGGGATTTTGGAATCACTTGATGCTTGCGAACCATGCCTCAAGGGCAAGATGACTAAAACTCCGTTCTTGGAACAATAGAGCGAGCCACTGACTTATTGAAGATAATACATGCCGTCCTCCCCCATTCGTTGGAGTCAGCAGCGAGCGCACGGTGAACCTTGTCCATGGCTTCCTGGTTGAGCACCAGTGACCGGCCAATGGCGGGTTCAGCAGATGGGGGCGACCCAGTTGAAGACCGAGCCTTTTTCTTTTCTTTCTCCATTTGCCGGGGCTCCATTGCAGCGAGGAGGGATGAGCTCGGGACATATTGGAAGGGGAGGTTATTGTTTCGAAAAGGCAGAAGAGTTGGAGGGGTGTGTCACCGACAATGGGGGATAACAGTGTAAGTCAGGGTGGCCGCCAAGCTAGGCGGATATCAAGGCTGCATGGGGAAGCAGGGATGCCCACGTCCAATGAACCCCACACGTCAAACGAGGCCGCGGGCTATTGGGGCCCATGGTGCTCCACACTTTCCCCTTGTCTTCGCCTCGAAGCCAAGCGTGGGAACAGGAAGGGGGGCTACTATCGGCGTCCTGGGAATGGGGGTCCCCAGACTTGCCTGCCTGCGGCCCATGGCATGGGTCCACCAGCGACCCTGCACGGCCCATCTTCACCAGCAAACAATCAAGACCCTCGCGAGGGGCCAAGCCTCGTGAGGTGGACGACACAAGACCTCCTCGGGGGTGGCCTCACCAGGCTGGCTCGCGAGGGGCGGAGAGATCAAGGCAAGTGGCACCTCGCGAGGTTCCTGTGACGCAAGCCATGACGACCTAGGTCAGGCGGGCACCAGGCGGGCGCCAACGCGCAGTGTCCTCGTTTCCCCTTTGGTGCTAAAGAAGCAAGCACAGGCGCGGAGTCCCGAGGCATCAAGAAAAGGTTTCCATATCGGTGCAACAGGACCAAGACCAGTAGGACGGCAGGACGGAGGTCACCGTGGAGCCCAAGATGACGTCATCACTAGAGCCTTTGGCAGGCAAAGACCATCTTTTGTCAAGATAGCTTGTACTAGCTGCCCCCTTCAAACTGTCCATTGTGGGATCCCTTCCCGCCTAATATTTGGGGAGAGGACCCGGGCCTCTAGAAATAGGGCTAGCCACCACCGTAGCCAGGGATCGGCTCATCAAGAGACGAAAGGATCTCATCTTGGACTGGATCCACTCCACCAAGAAAACCGCACAAACTCACCAAGCACAAGAACACCTCTCCTTAGGAGGCTGTTCTTCCCTTGTACTGTTCATCCTCAGCCCAAGAGGCAATCCACCACACCACACTAGAGTTGGGCATTACACCACATCGGTGGACCGAACTAGTATAAATCTTGTGTCCCTTTGTTCTACAAGTTCAACGCGCTAAGCCTTGAGATTGCGGTGAGGGCGTGAGTTAGAGGGAAGAGAGATCTTCGTGCGCACCCCAGTGTTCGAACCTCAAGGGTTTTGCTGGAAGCCGAAATTCGACAGTGCAAAGCATGGGGAGCGCGCTGAAGCCGGCGGTGGTCGCCGGATGGTCCCCCGAGTCGAAGGTGAGGTCGGCCTTGGGCACCGCCCATCCCGGGGGAGGTCCCTGCTACACAGAGGCGGCTGCTACCTCTTGAGCACTGCGTTGGATTTCCCCGAAGAGGAGAGGATGATGCAGCAAAGTAGCGTAAGTATTTCCCTCAGTTTTTGAGTCCCTTGTACCTACACAAAAACAATAGCTCAACGCAACCAACACGCTTAGGGGTTGTCAATCCCTTCACGGTCACTTACGAAAGTGAGATCTGATAGAGATGATAAATAATATTTTTGGTATTTTTGGTATAAAGATGCAAAGTAAAAAGTAAAAGGCAAAGTAAAAGCAAAGCAATAATAAAGTGATGGAGATTGATATGATGAGAAAGAGACCTGGGGGCCATAGGTTTCACTAGTGGCTTCTCTCAAGAGCATAAGTATTCTACGGTGGGTGAACAAATTACTGTTGAGCAATTGACAGAATTGAGCATAGTTATGAGAATATCTAGGTATGATCATGTATATAGGCATCACGTCCGAGACAAGTAGACCGACTCCTGCCTGCATCTACTACTATTACTCCACTCATCGACTGCTATCCATCATGCATCTAGAGTATTAAGTTAAAAACAGAGTAACGCCTTAAGCAAGATGACATGATGTAGAGGGATATTTTCATGAAATATGATAAAAATCCCATCTTGTTATCCTCGATGGCAACAATACAATACGTGCCTTGCTGCCCCATCTGTCACTGGGAAAGGACACCGCAAGATCGAACCCAAAGCTAAGCACTTATCCCATGGCAAGAACAACAAATCTAGTAGGCCAAACCAAACTGATAATTCGAAGAGACTTGCAAAGATAACCAATCATACATAAAAGAATTCAGAGAAGATTCAAATATTATTCATAGATAGACTTGATCATAAACCCACAATTCATCGGTCTCAACAAACACATCACAAAAAGAAGATTACATTGAATAGATCTCCACGAGAAAGGGGAAGAACATTGTATTGAGATCCAAAAAGACAGAAGAAGCCATCTAGCTACTAACTATGGACTTGTAGGTCTGAAGTAAACTACTCACACTTCATCGGAAGGGCTTGGATGATGATGTAGAAGTCCTCTGTGATCGATGCCCCCTCTGGCGGAGCTCCGGAACATGCCCCAAGATGGGATCTCGTGGATACAGAAAGTTGCGGCGGTGGAATTAGGTTTTTGGCTCCGTATCTGATCGTTTGGGGGTATGTGGGTATATATAGGAGGAAGAAGTAAGTCAGTGGAGCAACAGGGGGCCCACGGGGGTGGGGGCGCGCCCCCCTACCTCGTGGCCTCCTGTTACGTGCCTTGACGTAGGGTCCAAGTCTCCTGAGTTGTATTCGGTGAGAAAATCACGTTCCCGAAGGTTTCATTCCGTTTGGACTCCGTTTGATATTCCTTTTCTTCAAAACCGTAAAACAGGCAAAAAACAGCAATTCTAGGCTGGGCCTCCAGTTAGTAGGTTAGTCCCAAAAATAATATAAAAGTGGATAATAAAGCCCAATAATGTCCAAAACAATAGATAATATAGCATGGAGCAATCAAAAATTATAGATATCAGTGGCGCCAATTTGGCGGAAGAACTGCTTGAGGTGGCGATATGAGGGTGATGCCTCCGAGCCGCCGAGGATGGCTGCAGCGGCGAGTGGCGCTGGTGCCGCGAAGCGCGTGACGAAGAGACCGCATGGATCTTTCCTGGAGGCCACCGAGGATCCTGGGAGGCTAAGCAGCCAGGCGCGCGTCATGCCGACTAGGGCCATGGGAAACCAGTTGGCCATGACCCTGTCATCTCCTCCGGCTTCCCGAACGGCCTCCTCGTATACCAGCAGGAAGGTTGCCGGATCCGCCACACCATCGTAGCGAGGCGGCATATCCGACTTGAACTTGTGCGGCCACTGCACCTGTGTGCCCGTCGATCCAGCCCATGGTGCCTTCGTGTGTGCCCGTCGATCTAGCCGGTGGGGCGGCGCCTGCCATGAGGGCCGAACAGAGGGACGAAGCGAGTTGAGGGGCGGAGCGAGCGAAGAGGCGGAGCTCCGGCACACCCCTACCCGGCGCGCCAAATGTCGGATTACGGGTTTCGGGAAACCCTTGTGAGGTTTGAACTCTAGGGCGCGCATGAAGAACACTCTCTCCCCGACTCGCATGCTCAAGGATTAGATAGCTTAGCTCGACGGGACCAAAAAACAAGAGACACGGGGGTTTATACTGGTTCGGGCCACCTTGCGGTGTAATACCCTACTCCAACTTGTGGGTGGATTTCCTCAAGGGGCTGAGGATGAACTAGTACAGTGGATGAACAACCTCAGGAGGTGAGGTGCTCTTGGGCTCGATGAGCTGGTGACCTCGTCAGGGTGGAATGAATCCGATCCCCTCTACGGTGGCTAAGTCCTATTTATAGTGGCCTTGGTCCTCTTCCCAAATGTTAGGCGAGAAGGGATCCCTCAACAGCCAAGTTTGAAGGGGACAACTAGTACAAGCTATCCTAACAAAAGGTGATCTTCGTGTGTCAAAGGCTCTGGTGGTGACGCTGCTGTGGGCTCCGCGATGACCTCCGTCCTACCGTCCTGCTGGTCTTGGTTTTGTTGCACATATATGGAAACCTTTGCCTGATTCCTTGGGACCCCGCGCCTGTGCTCGCCTCCTTAGCACCAAAGAGCAAACTGGTACGCAGCGCCTGCTTGTGCCCCCCTGGCCTTTGTCGTCATGGTTTATGTTACGCGAACCTCGCAAGGTGCCCCTTGCATAGATATCTCCGCTCCTCGGGAGCATGCCTGGCGATGCTGCCCCCAGGGAGGTCTTGGCATCATCCGCCTCACGAGGCTCGGCCCCTCGCGAGGGTCTTGAGTTGTTGCCACTGAAGATGGGCCGTACCAGGCCGTTGGTGGAGCCACGCATCGGGTTGCAGGTAGGCAAGTTTGGGTACCCCCGTTCCCAGGACGCCGACATCTCCATAACCAAGAAATATTTCCTTAGTCTTCTAAGGATAATTTTGACCGCTGTCCAGTGATCTACTCCTGGATGACTATTGTATCCCTTTGCCAAACTCATGGCTAGGTACACAATAGGTCTAGTATACAGGATGTCATACTTTATAGAAACTATGGCTGAGGCATAGGGAATGACTTTCATTCTTTTTCTATATTCTGCGGTGGTCAGATTTTGAGTCTTACTCAACTTCACACCTAGCAACATAGGCAAGAACTCCTTCTTTAACTGTTCCATTTTGAACTACTTCAAAATCTTGTCAAGGTATGTTCTCATCAAAAAAATCTTATCAAGCGTCTTGATCTATCTCTATAGATCTTGATGCTCAATATGTAAGCAGCTTCACCGAGATCTTTCTTTGAAAAACTCCTTTCAAACACTCCTTTATACTTTCCAGAAAATTCTACACCATTTCTGATCAACAATATGCCATTCACATATACTTATCAGAAAGGCTGTAGTGCTCCCACTCACTTTCTTGTAAATACAGGCTTCACCGCAAGTTTGTATAAAATTATATGCTTTGAACAACTCATCAATGCGTATATTCCAACTCCGAGATGCTTGCACCAGTCCATAGATGGATCGCTGGAGCTTGTACACTGTGTTAGCACCTTTATGATTAAGAAAACCTTCTGGTTGCATCATATACAACTCTTCTTTAATAAATCCATTAAGGAATACAATTTTGACATCCATTTGCCAGATTTCATAAAATGTGGCAATTTGCTAACATAATTCGGACAGACTTTGAACATCGATACGAGTGAGAAAATCTCATCATAATCAACACCTTGAATTTGTCGAAAACCTTTTGCGACAATTGGAGCTTTGTAGGTAGTAACACTACTATCAGTGTCCATCTTCCTCTTGAAGATCCATTTATTCTTAATGGCTCGCCGATCATCGGGCAAGTCAATCAAAGTCCATACTTTGTTCTCATACATGGATCCTATCTCAGATTTCATGGCCTCAAGCCATTTCGAGGAATCTGGGCTCATCATCGCTTCCTAATAGTTCGTAGGTTCATCATGGTCTAGTAACATAACTACTAGCATGGGATTACCGTACCACTCTGGTGCGGATCATACTCTAGTTGACCTACGAGGTTCGGTAGTAACTTGATTTGAAGTTTCATGACCACCATCATTAACTTTCTCACTAATTGGTGTAGGCATCACTGGAATTGATTTCTATGATGAACCATTTTCCAATTCGAGAGAAGGTACAACTACCTCATCAAGTTCTACTTTCCTCCCACTCACTTCTTTTGAGAGAAACTCCTCTAGAAAGGATCCATTCTTTGCAACGAATATCTTGCCTTCGGATCTATGAAATAAGGTGTACCCAACAGTTTCCTTTAGGTATCCTATGAACACACATTTCTCCAATTTGGGTTCGAGCTTATCAGGTTGAAGCTTTTTGAGATAAGCATCGCAGCCCCAAACTTTAAGAAACAATAGATTGGGTTCATACGGTGTCGTCTCAATGGATTTGGATGGTGCCCTATTTAACGTGAATGCAGCTGTCTCCAATGCATAACTCAAAAACTACAGTGGTAAATCAGTAAGAGACATCATAGATCGCACCATATATATTAAAGTACGGTTACGACGTTCGGACACACCATTACTCTGTGGTGTTCTAGGTGGTATGAGTTGTGAAACTATTCGACATTTTTAAATGAAGGCCAAACTCATAACACAAATATTTTCCTCCACAATCAGATCGTAGAAACTTCATTTTCTTGTTACGATGATTCTCAACTTCACTCTGAATTTCTTTGAACTTTTTAAATGTTTTAGACTTATGTTCATTAAGTAGATATACCCATATCTGCTCAAATCCTCTGTGAAGGTCAGAAAATAACGATATTCACCAGGAGCCCAACACTCATTGGACCATATACATCGGCGGCCTAGCCCGCATCTCGCACCTCCATCGACAGGACAGCCACCGAGGTTCCATTCTTCATCGACGCCTTGTGGGCTGGCCTAGTTCATCCTTTCTCTGCCTTCTTCAAACGTCATGCTCTCCCACTATCAGATCGATATGTTGCACCTGGATCCCCAATCATTCTCCCTTCTTGCCATCTTTGCTTTCGTCTGCGGGGCCATGGTGGGCATTCCCCCTTCCGTGGCCCTACTGAGCCATTTCTTCTCGCTACACCTGACCGATCCTCGACAACGCTCGGGATGCCTGAGCTTCCAGGCCGTGGGCGCCACGGCAGGCTCGGGGATTGACTTTGAGCTCCCACCATTTGCGAGCGGGTTTTGGACACGGTGGGTGTTCGTGGACGTTGGTGTGCTCAGCCCCCTGCTCTCGCTTTCTTTGGCGCCCGCCGTTCCCAGCTCCGGCTGGGACCATGAGAAGCTCGCGGACCCCTGCCTTGCCTTCGTCTGGCTCCGGTTGAAGAGGCTGAAAGACTTCGGCATGACTGCGCCCATGGTGATGCAGGAGTTCCTCCGACGCCGTGTCGCCCCTCTCCAGCGCCATTCTCGGCCGATGTGGGCCCTATCCGGCGGCCAGGATCGCATGAGGCTTCAGGAAGCGGGGCTTCCCCTCGAGGCACGAAGAATAGTGCTCGAGGTCTTGACGGGCGACCCCTCGCCAGCTGACATGCCGCAGGAGGGCTGTCTTCTATACTGCTGCTCCAACAGGGTGGAGTTCGCGGGGAAAATGCCCCCCTTCGATAAATGGGAGCTGCGTCTAGTTGGCCTTGAAGGGCCCGCGAGAATCCCGTCTCCGTGGTTCCCCTCCCTGCTGCCAGCATCGAGCTTGCCCTAAGAGTGGATGCAGGGGGGCGAGCTCTGCTGGAGGACGGAGCCGTGGGCACTGAGGCGTTGGCACCGCTCAAGGCTCCCGAGGTGCCATCCCCGGGAGCCTGTGACTCTTGCCTTGGGGCGACGGCTAAGGGGGCGACGCAATCCGTTGCTCCTGAGGCCGAAGCTTTCGAGGTCTTAGTGGGCCATCATGAGGCGGTGCCTGAGGGCTCTCCTCAGCCCAGCACTCCCGAGGTCGCCTCCTCGGGAGCCTCACCAACCACGCCCCGCGCTGGTTGCCGTGTCCAACGCTTTGGCCAGCTCCATCTGGACTTCCATGCGCTCCGCAAGAGGAAAGGGTCCCGCAGCTGCAGCAGTAATGCCTTCTGGCCATTGAGGCAGTGAAAGTATATCGCCATAGACGAGTGAGTACCTTATCTTTGTGATTTCTCGAGTGCTGCTCCCCCTCCTGACAGTGGCTCCTCAGGGTCCCTTCTGCTAAGGCCGCGAAGTCTCCGGGGAAGCTACCTCCTCCTGCCTCGAATCCCCAGCTGGCCTTGAGCGCCCAAAGCCATCATGCCACACCCGGCGTGACGTCAACTGGAGAGGCAAACACGCTAGCTTGGCGCCTTGAGCCCGCGCCTTCGCCATCTCTCCTTCGTGGCCTCGCCTGGAGCGCGGCAAGTGTGCCAAGGGCTCCTCCTATGGTTATGGATGGTGGTTGGATGACTCCTATCCTTGCTTCTTCTTTGAGCAGGGGCCTCAAGCCATCAGGGCCCCTAATGAAGCCTGGACGGTGACCCAGGAGACGCCAGCCCCCAACCCAATGCTGGAGGGGGCTGAGCCGCCTCGGATCCCGTCGGCCACCCCCGCTACGGGCGATGGACCAGGTTGCGCGCTTAAGCTTGCGCATGGGCGGAGTGTCATCCGCCACAAGACCTTTCAGGAGGCAATGGGCGCGATGAGCCGACTTGGCGGAGAACTCGCGGATGTCGACGCTCGCCTAGAAACCGTAGGCCTCCGGCTGGTGGAGGAGTGGCATCGCCTAAAGGTGGCTATCAACCTCGAGCGCCTCCAGCGCGAGCATGCCGATGTGAAGGCCGAGGCATCCCTGGCAACCTCGCGAGATGCCAGCGCCCGGGCCTTGGAGGAGGCCAGGGAGGCGGACAATCATCACATGACCGCCGAGGAGCGCAGGGGGGAGCTCCAGGCCTTGAACGCCTCCCTGGAGCAGGAGGTAGAGGCGCGCAGAGTTGCCCTGGCATAGATGAAGGGCGCCCTGTCCGACGAGGAGGAGATCTTGAGACACGAGGAAGCACTGTTGTTGGAGGCCATGGAGTGGAGCCTTGAGCTCGAGCGGTTGGAGATGAGGGAGCGCCCAAGTCGCCCAAGCAGAGGATGTTGTTGGCGCGCGCGAGGCCAGGGCCCAGGAGGAGGTCAACCATAGGGTGGCCGAGGCTTGCGTGGATCTTGTCGGCCGGTACAACCTGAAGCTGATGCTCGTGGAAGCCGAAGGTGTGGGCAAGACCGCTGCCCTCAGGTCAGGGTTGGCTGAGGCAGAACAGCGCGAGAAAGTCGCCGCAGCTGCCCTGATCTCAGTGCAGGCCGAGCTGGCATCCGCCCGTGCCGAGCTACTCTCTCTTCAACAGCGAGTTGTCAGCGCCGAGTCCTTCGCGCAGCAGAGCAAGGAGGAGGCACTTCGCCGACAGACGGTGCTGCGCGAGCACGACCCCATGCTTCGGGACCTCAGGACGAAGGCCAACCGGGCGCTTGGTACCATCTATGATGAGCACGCCCCTCATCCCCACGCCGAGGATTACGCTAGCCATCTTTGCTTCTTCGCTAATGTGGTGACGCGCATGGAGAGCCATGCTGAGAGGGCTCGCGAGCTCTTGGACGAAAAGATCTGAGGCCTTCTCGAGCGCGCATTCTCCCGCGTCTTCAGCCATCTCCTGAACACCAATCCTGACTTTGACTTTGCAGTCGCCATTGCCCCAGTGCCCGCGGTCGTCTAGGGCAACCTTGCCCACTGGGTGGACGACAATGTGGACGCTCTGGTTAGGGATTTTGCTTCTGATGACGACGCGGTGGTGGTCGCGACGGATGAGGGCGATGTGGTTGATGGCGGCGTGGCTGATGGCGGTCTGGCCGATGGTTGTGCAGCTGATGGCGGTGGAGACAGCGACAGCGACGGCGCCAGCAGCCTGTCCGGGAGTGATTCGGGGGACGAGGCGAGCGATATGTTCGGCTGACCCCTTGCTCATGTATTTCGAACCTGCACGCGAAAGCTTGGGTACGGCCCCTCACGATGTAAGTGCATTTTGAAGAGGGGAAGCCCCTCATGATGTAAGTGCATTTTGAAGAGGGGAAGCCCCTTTGGGTGCTCACGACTCCCCTTGTGGGCTTGATGTCGTAACTTACTTTGCTTTAGTCGGGCTTCAAACTGGTTCGGCGGTTGTGGACGTGCATTCTTCCTGAGAGGATCACCTCGCGAGCTCACGAGGTTTTGGTTTCCCGAGAGGTCCGCCGGTCTACCCGAGAGGGCCTCGCGAGGAGCGAGCACTAGTAATGGCGAGATGCGTGCGTAGTGCGTGTGCGCCGCTGCCAGCCCCCGTTGGCGAGGTTTTCAAAAGGGGGGAAGATAGAGGTCGTAAATCTCAAACAAAACATGAATCCAGAAGCTCACCAAATCAACGCGAACAACAAAGGATGCCCCCCGCGATTGCTAATGAAAATGAAACTTCAAATTCAA
>NC_053028.1:450396135-450409991 GCF_003073215.2 Triticum urartu
GTGTACAAAACGGACAATCTCTTTTGAAGCATGAGGGTTTCATACGGAAACTCGTCTGTTACAAAGGGATTTCAGTTTTTTAACTTGTTTGAACTCCATAGTTTTCTATGTTCAGAATGCACCATTCAAAGCAACATCATCAGTTTTCAACCCTTTCTGACTTCATTTGTTATTTTTCATGCATTTACTGATTATTTGGCGCTATAAGACCTTGAAATTGAAAACCATTTCAAATGAACTCTTAAAAGGTTGAAAGTTGGCATGGTATCACCATTTCACCCACATAGCATGTGCAAGAAAGTAGAGAGGGTTACGGCAAAAACTGGATGCACATCTGTTACAAAGGGATTTCCGTTACGGAAACTCATCTGTTACAAAGGGATTTCCGTGTTCAAAATGCAGCATTCAAAACCACATCACCAATTTTCAACCCTTTCTGACTTCATTTGTTATTTTTCATGCATATACTGATTATTTTGAGCTATAAGACCCTTAAATTGAAAAGCATTGCAAATTAACTCTGAAAAGGTTGAAAGTTGGCATGGTATCATCATTTCACCCACATAGCATCACCAAGAAAGTAGAGAGGGTTACGGCAAAAATTCGATGCACTTCATGTACAAAACGGACAATCTCCTCCGAAGTATGAGGGTTTCATTCGGAAACTCGTCTGTTACAAAGGGATTTCATTTTCTTAACTTGTTTGAACTCCATAGTTTTTCTGTGTTCAAAATGCACCATTCAAAGCCACATCATCATTTTTCAACCCTTTATGACTTCATTTGTTATTTTTCATGCATATACTGATTATTTCGAGCTATAAGATCCTGAAATTGAAAAGCATTTCAAATGAACTCTGAATAGGTTGAAAGTTGGCATGGTATCATCATTTCACCCACATAGCATGTGCAAAAAGTAGATAGGGTTACAGCAAAAACTGGATGCACTTCGTGTAGAAAACGGACAATCTCTTTCAAAGTATGAGGGTTTCATACGGAAACTCGTCTGTTACAAAGTGATTTCATTTTTTAACTTGTTTGAACTCCATAGTTTTTCTGTGTTCAAAATGCACCATTCAAAGCCACATCATAAATTTTCAACCCTTTCTGACTTCATTTGTTATTTTTCATGCATTTACTGATTATTTTGAGCTATAAGACCCTGAAATTGAAAAGCATTTCAAATGAACTCTGAAAAGGTTGAAATTTTGCATGGTATCATCATTTCACCCACATAGAATGTGTAAGAATGTACAGAGGGTAACGGCAAAAATTGGATGCACTTCGTGTTCAAAACGGACAATCTCGTTTGAAGTATGAGGGTTTCATACGGAAACTCGTCTGTTACAAAGGGATTTCGTTTTTTTAACTTGTTTGAACTCCATAGTTTTTCTCTCTTCAAGATGCACCATTCAAAGCAACATCATCAATTTTCAACCCTTTCGGACTTCATTTGTTATTTTTCATGCATTTACTGATTATTTTGAGGTATAAGACCCTGAAATTGAAAACCATTTCAAATGAACTGTTAAAAGGTTGAAAGTTGGCATGGTATCTTCATTTCACCCACATAGCATGTGCAAGAAAGTAGAGAGGGTTACGGCAAAAACTGGATGCACTTCGTGTACAAAACAAACAATCTCTTTCGAACTATGAGGATTTTCATACGGAAACTCGTTTGTTACAATGGGATTTCATTTCTTTAACTTGTTTGAACTCCGTAGTATTTCTGTGTTCAAAATGCACCATTCAAAGCCACATCATCAATTTTCAACCCTTTCTGACTTCATTTGTCATTTTTCATGCATATACTAATTATTTTAAGCTATAAGACCCTGAAATTGAAAAGCATTTCAAATGAACTCTGAAAAGGTTGAAAGTTTGCATGGTATAATCATTTCACCCACATAGAATGTGCGAGAAAATAGAGAGGGTTACGGCAAAAACTGGATGCACTTCGTGTACAAAATGGACAATCTCTTTCGAAGTATGAGGGTTTCATACGGAAACTCATCTGTTACAAAGGGATTTCATTTTTTAACTTGTTTGAACTCCATAGTTTTTCTGTGTTCAAAATGCACCATTCAAAGCCACATCATCAATTTTCAACCCTTTCTGACTTCATTAGTTATTTTTCATGCATTTACCGATTATTTTGAGCTATAAGACCTTGAAAATGGATGCACTTCGTGTACAAAACGGACAATCTCTTTCGAAGTATGAGGGTTTTCATAAGGAAATCGTGTGTTACAAAGGGATTTCATTTTTTAACTTGTTTGAACTCCGTAGTTATTCTGTGTTCAAAATGCAACATTCAAAGCCACATCATCAATTTCAACCCTTTATGACTTCATTTGTTATTTTTCATGCATATACTGATTATTTTGAGCTATAATACCCTCAAATTGAAAAGCATTTCAAATGAACTCTGAAACGGTTGAAAGTTGTCATGGTATCATCATTTCACCCATATAGCACCGGCAAGAAAGTAGAGAGGGTTACGGCAAAAACTGGATGCACTTCGTGTACAAAACGGACAATCTCTTTCTAGGTATGAGGGTTTCATATGGAAACTCGTCTGTTACAAAGGGATTTCATTTTTTAACTTGTTTGAACTCCGTAGTTATTATGTGTTCAAAATGCACCATTCAAAGCCACATCACCCATTTTCAACCCTTTATGACTTCTTTTGTTATTTTTCATGCATATACTGATTATTTTTGAGCTATAAGACCCTGAAATTGAAAAGCATTTCAAATGAACTCTGAAAAGGTTGAAAGTTGGCATGGTATCATCATTTCACCCACATAGCATCGGCAAGAAAGTAGAGAGGGTTACGGCAAAAACTGGATGCACTTCGTATACAAAACGGACAATCTCTTTCGAAGTATGTGGGTTTTCATAAGGAAACTCGTCTGTTACAATGGGATTTCATTTTTTAAACTTGTTTGAACTCCGTAGTTATTATGTGTTCAAAATGCACCATCCAAAGCCACATCAGCAATTTTCAACCCTTTATGACTTCTTTTGTTATTTTTCATGCATATACTGATTATTTTGAGCTATAAGACCCTGAAATTGAAAAGCATTTCAAATGAACTCTGAAAAGGTTGAAAGTTGGCATGGTATCATCATTTCACCCACATAGCATCGGCAAGAAAGTAGAGAGGGTTACGGCAAAAACTGGATGCACATCATGTACAAAACGGACAATCTCTTTCGAAGTATGAGGGTTTCATACGGAAACTCGTCTGTTACAAAGGGATTTCATTTTCTTAACTTGTTTGAACTACATAGTTTTTCTTTGTTCAAAATGCAGCATTCAAAGCCACATCATCAATTTTCAACCCTTTATGACTTCATTTGTTATTTTTCATGCATATACTGATTATTTTGAGCTATAAGACCCTGAAATTGAAAAGCATTTCAAATGAACTCTGAAAAGGTGGAAAGTTGGCATGGTATCATCATTTCACCCACATAGCATGTGCAAGAAAGTAGATAGGGTTACAGCAAAAACTGGATGCACTTCGTGTACAAAACGGACAATCTCTTTTGAAGTATGAGGGTTTCATACGGAAACTCGTCTGTTACAAAGGGATTTCATTTTTTTAACTTGTTTGAACTCCATAGTTTTTCTGTGTTCAAAATGCACCTTTCAAAGCAACATCATCAATTCTAAACCCTTTCTGATTTCATTTGTTATTTTTCATGCATTTACTGATTATTTTGAGCTATAAGACGCTGAAATTGAAAAGCATTTTAGATGAACTCTGAAAGGTTGAAAGTTCGCATGGTATCATCATTTCACTTACATAGCATGTGCAAGACGGTAGAGAGGGTTACGGCAAAAACTGGATGCACTTCGTGTAAAAACGGACAATCTCTTTCGAAGTATGAGGGTTTTCATACGGAAACTCATCTGTTAAAAAGGGATTTCATTTTTTAACTTGTTTGAATTCCGTTGATATTCTGTGTTCAAAACGCACCATTCAAAGCCACATCATCAATTTTCAACCCTTTATGACTTCATTTGTTATTTTTCATGCATATAGTGATTATTTTGAGCTATAAGACCCTGAAATTGAAAAGCATTTCAAATGAACTCTGAAAAGGTTGAGAGCTAGCATGGTATCATCCTTTCACCCACATAGCATGTGCAAGAAAGTAGATAGGGTTACAGCAAACACTGGATGCACTTCGTCTATAAAACGGACAATCTCTTTTGAAGTATGAGGGTTTCATACGGAAACTCGTCTGTTACAAAGGGATTTCATTTTTTTAACTTGTTTGAACTCCATAGTTTTTGTATGTTCAAAATGCACCATTCAAAGCCACATCATCAATTTTCAATCCTTTCTGACTTCATTTGTTATTTTTCATGCATTTACTGATTATTTTGAGCTATAAGACCCTGAAATTGAAAAGCATTTCAAATGAACTCTGAAAGGTTGAAAGTTTGCATGGTATCATCATTTCACCCACATAGCATGTGTAAGAAACTAGAGAGGGTTACGGCAAAAATTCGATGCACTTCGTGTACAAAATGGACAATCTCTTGTGAGGTATGAGGGTTTTCATACGGAAATCGTGTGTTACAAAGGGATTTCATTTTTTTAACTTGTTTGAACTCCGTAGTTATTCTGTGTTCAAAATTCAACATTCAAAGCAACATCATCAATTTTTAACCCTTTCTGACTTCATTTGTTATTTTTCATGCATTTACTAATTATTTGGCGCTATAAGACCCTGAAATTGAAAACCATTTCAAATGAACTCTTAAAATGTTGAAACTTGGCATGGTATCATCATTTCACCCACATAGCATGTGCAAGAAAGTAGAGAGGGTTACGGCAAAAAATGGATGCACTTCGTGTACAAAACGGACAATCTCTTTCGAAGTATGAGGGTTTTCATAAGGAAATCGTGTGTTACAAAGGGATTTCATTTTTTAACTTGTTTGAACTCCGTAGTTATTCTGTGTTCAAAATGCAACATTCAAAGCCACATCATCAATTTCAACCCTTTATGACTTCATTTGTTATTTTTCATGCATATACTGATTATTTTGAGCTATAATACCCTCAAATTGAAAAGCATTTCAAATGAACTCTGAAACGGTTGAAAGTTGTCATGGTATCATCATTTCACCCATATAGCACCGGCAAGAAAGTAGAGAGGGTTACGGCAAAAACTGGATGCACTTCGTGTACAAAACGGACAATCTCTTTCTAGGTATGAGGGTTTCATATGGAAACTCGTCTGTTACAAAGGGATTTCAGTTCCTTAACTTGTTTGAACTCCATAGTTTTTTTGTGTTCAAAATGCACCATTTAAAGCCACATCATCAATTTTCAACCCTTTCTGACTTCATTTATTATTTTTTTCATGCATTTACTGATTATTTTTAGCTATAAGACCCTGAAATTGAAAAGCATTTCAGATGAACTCTGAAAAGGTTGAAAGTTGGCATGGTATCATCATTTCACCCACATAGCATGTGCAAGAAAGTAGAGAGGGTTACGGCAAAAACTGGATGCACTTCGTATACAAAACGGACAATCTCTTTCGAAGTATGTGGGTTTTCATAAGGAAACTCGTCTGTTACAATGGGATTTCATTTTTTAAACTTGTTTGAACTCCGTAGTTATTATGTGTTCAAAATGCACCATCCAAAGCCACATCAGCAATTTTCAACCCTTTATGACTTCTTTTGTTATTTTTCATGCATATACTGATTATTTTGAGCTATAAGACCCTGAAATTGAAAAGCATTTCAAATGAACTCTGAAAAGGTTGAAAGTTGGCATGGTATCATCATTTCACCCACATAGCATCGGCAAGAAAGTAGAGAGGGTTACGGCAAAAACTGGATGCACATCATGTACAAAACTGGACAATCTCTTTCGAAGTATGAGGGTTTCATACGGAAACTCGTCTGTTACAAAGGGAATTCATTTTCTTAACTTTTTTGAACTTCATAGTTTTTCTGTGTTCAAAATGCAGCATTCAAAGCCACATCATCAATTTTCAACCCTTTATGACTTCATTTGTTATTTTTCATGCATATACTGATTATTTTGAGCTATAAGACCCTGAAATTGAAAAGCATTTCAAATGAACTCTGAAAATGTTGAAAGTTGGCATGGTATCATCATTTCACCCACATAGCATGTGCAAGAAAGTAGATAGGGTTACAGCAAAAACTAGATGCACTTCATGTACAAAACGGACAATCTCTTTCGAAGTATGAGGGTTTCATACGGAAACTCGTCTGTTACAAAGGGATTTCATTTTTTTAACTTGTTTGAACTCCATAGTTTTTATGTGTTCAAAATGCACCTTTCAAAGCCACATCATCAATTCTCAACCCTTTCTGATTTCATTTGTTATTTTTCATGCATTTACTGATTATTTTGAGCTATAAGACCCTGAAATTGAAAAGCATTTTAGATGAACTCTGAAAAGGTTGAAAGTTGGCATGGTATCATCATTTCACCCACATAGCATGTGCAAGAAAGTAGAGAGGGTTACGGCAAAAACTGGATGCACTTCGTGTACAAAACGAATCTCTTTCGAAGTATGAGGGTTTTACGGAAACTCGTCTGTTACAAAGGGATTTCATTTTTTACTTGTTTGAACTCCGTATATTCTGTGTTCAAATGCACCATTCAAAGCCACATCATCAATTTCAACCCTTTTGACTTCATTTGTTATTTTTCATGCATTACTGATTATTTTGAGCTATAAGACCCTGAAATTGAAAAGCATTTCAAATGAACTCTTAAAAGGTTGAAAGTTTGCATGGTATCATCATTTCACCCACATAGCATGTGCAGAAAGTAGAGAGGGTTACGGCAAAAACTGTATGCACTTCGTGTACAAAACGGACAATCTCTTTCGAAGTATGAGGTTTCATATGGAAACTCGTCTGTTACAAAGGGATTTCATTTTTAACTTGTTTGAACTCCATAGTTTTTCTGTCTTCCAAAATGCACCATTCAAAGCCACATCAGCAATTTTCAACCCTTTATATTTCATTTGTTATTTTCATGCATTTACTGATTATTTTGAGCTATAGACCCTGAAATTGAAAAGTATTTCAAATGAACTCTGAAAAGGTTGAAAGTTGGCATGGTATCATGATTTCACCCACATAGCATGTGCAAGAAAGTAGAGAGGGTTACGGCAAAAACTGGATGCACTTCATGTACAAAACGGACAATCTCTTTCGAAGTATGATGGGTTTCATATGGAAACTCGTCTGTTACAAAGGGATTTCATTTTTTACCTGTTTGAACTCCATAGTTTTTCTGTGTTCAAAATGCACCATTCAAAACTACATCACCAATTTTCAACCCTTTCTGACTTCATTTGTTATTTTTCATGCATTTAATGATTATTTTGACCAATAAGACCCTGAAATTTAAAAGCATTTCAAATGAACTGTGAAAAAGGTTGAAAGTTGGCATGGTATCATCATTTCACACATAGCATGTGCAAGAAACTAGAGAGGGTTACGGCAAAAACTGGATGCACTTCGTGTACAAAACGAACAATCTCTTTCGAAGTATGAGGGTTTCATACTGAAACTCGTCTGTTACAAAGGGATTTCATTTTTAACTTGTTTTACTCCGTAGTTTTTCTGTGTTCAGAATGCACCATTCAAAGCCACATCATCAATTTTCAGCCCTTTCTGACTTCATTTGTTATTTTTGATGCATTTACTGATTATTTTGAGCTATAAGACCCTGAAATTGAAAAGCATTTCAAATGAACTCTTAAAAGGTTGAAAGTTTTCATGGTATCATCATTTCACCCACATAGCATGTGCAAGAAAGTAGAGAGGGTTACGGCAAAAACTGTATGCACTTCGTGTACAAAACGGACAATCTCTTTCGAAGTATGAGGGTTTTCATACGGAAACTCGTCTGTTACAAAGGGATTTCATTTATTTAACTTGTTTGAACTCCATAGTTTTTCTGTGTTCAAAATGCACCATTCAAAGCCACATCATCAATTTTCAACCCTTTATGACTTCATTTGTTATTTTTCATGCATTTACTGATTATTTTGAGCTATTAACCCTGAAATTGAAAAGCATTTCAAATGAACTCTGAAAAGGTTGAAAGTTGCATGGTATCATCATTTCACCCACATAGCATGTGCAAGAAAGTAGAGGGTTACGGCAAAAATTGGATGCACTTCGTGTACAAAACGGACAATCTCTTTGAAGCATGAGGGTTTCATACGGAAACTCGTCTGTTACAAAGGGATTTCAGTTTTTTAACTTGTTTGAACTCCATAGTTTTCTATGTTCAGAATGCACCATTCAAAGCAACATCATCAGTTTTCAACCCTTTCTGACTTCATTTGTTATTTTTCATGCATTTACTGATTATTTGGCGCTATAAGACCTTGAAATTGAAAACCATTTCAAATGAACTCTTAAAAGGTTGAAAGTTGGCATGGTATCATCATTTCACCCACATAGCATGTGCAAGAAAGTAGAGAGGGTTACGGCAAAAACTGGATGCACTTCGTGTACAGAACAAACAATCTCTTTCGAAGTATGAGGGTTTTCATACGGAAACTCGTTTGTTACAAAGGGATTTCATTTTTTAACTTGTTTGAACTCCGTAGTTTTTTGTGTTCAAAATGCACCATTCAAAGCCACATCATCAATTTTCAACCCTGTCTGACTTCATTTATTATTTTTCATGCATTTACTGATTATTTTGAGCTATAAAACCCTAAAATTGGAAATCATTTCAAATGAACTCTGAAAAAGGTTGAAAGTTTGCATGGTATCATCATTTAACCCACATAGCATGTGTGAGAAAATAGAGAGGGTTACGGCAAAAACTGGATGCACTTCGTGTACAAAACAGACAATCTCTTTCGATGTATGAGGGTTTTCATACGGAAACTCATCTGTTAAAAAGGGATTTCATATTTTAACTTGTTTGAACTCCATAGTTTTTCTATGTTCAAAATGCACCATTCAAAGCCACATCATCAATTTTCAACCCTTTCTGACTTCATTTGTTATTTTTCATGCATTTACTGATTATTTTGAGCTATAAGACCCGGAAATTGAAAAGCATTTCAAATGAACTCTGAAAGGTTGAAAGTTTGCATGGTATCATCATTTCACCCACATAGCATGTGTAAGAAAGTATAGAGGGTTACGGCAAAAATTGGATGCACTTCGGTGTACAAAACGGACAATCTCTTTTGAAGCATGAGGGTTTCATACGGAAACTCGTCTGTTACAAAGGGATTTCAGTTTTTTAACTTGTTTGAACTCCATAGTTTTCTATGTTCAGAATGCACCATTCAAAGCAACATCATCAGTTTTCAACCCTTTCTGACTTCATTTGTTATTTTTCATGCATTTACTGATTATTTGGCGCTATAAGACCTTGAAATTGAAAACCATTTCAAATGAACTCTTAAAAGGTTGAAAGTTGGCATGGTATCACCATTTCACCCACATAGCATGTGCAAGAAAGTAGAGAGGGTTACGGCAAAAACTGGATGCACATCTGTTACAAAGGGATTTCCGTTACGGAAACTCATCTGTTACAAAGGGATTTCCGTGTTCAAAATGCAGCATTCAAAACCACATCACCAATTTTCAACCCTTTCTGACTTCATTTGTTATTTTTCATGCATATACTGATTATTTTGAGCTATAAGACCCTTAAATTGAAAAGCATTGCAAATTAACTCTGAAAAGGTTGAAAGTTGGCATGGTATCATCATTTCACCCACATAGCATCACCAAGAAAGTAGAGAGGGTTACGGCAAAAATTCGATGCACTTCATGTACAAAACGGACAATCTCCTCCGAAGTATGAGGGTTTCATTCGGAAACTCGTCTGTTACAAAGGGATTTCATTTTCTTAACTTGTTTGAACTCCATAGTTTTTCTGTGTTCAAAATGCACCATTCAAAGCCACATCATCATTTTTCAACCCTTTATGACTTCATTTGTTATTTTTCATGCATATACTGATTATTTCGAGCTATAAGATCCTGAAATTGAAAAGCATTTCAAATGAACTCTGAATAGGTTGAAAGTTGGCATGGTATCATCATTTCACCCACATAGCATGTGCAAAAAGTAGATAGGGTTACAGCAAAAACTGGATGCACTTCGTGTAGAAAACGGACAATCTCTTTCAAAGTATGAGGGTTTCATACGGAAACTCGTCTGTTACAAAGTGATTTCATTTTTTAACTTGTTTGAACTCCATAGTTTTTCTGTGTTCAAAATGCACCATTCAAAGCCACATCATAAATTTTCAACCCTTTCTGACTTCATTTGTTATTTTTCATGCATTTACTGATTATTTTGAGCTATAAGACCCTGAAATTGAAAAGCATTTCAAATGAACTCTGAAAAGGTTGAAATTTTGCATGGTATCATCATTTCACCCACATAGAATGTGTAAGAATGTACAGAGGGTAACGGCAAAAATTGGATGCACTTCGTGTTCAAAACGGACAATCTCGTTTGAAGTATGAGGGTTTCATACGGAAACTCGTCTGTTACAAAGGGATTTCGTTTTTTTAACTTGTTTGAACTCCATAGTTTTTCTCTCTTCAAGATGCACCATTCAAAGCAACATCATCAATTTTCAACCCTTTCGGACTTCATTTGTTATTTTTCATGCATTTACTGATTATTTTGAGGTATAAGACCCTGAAATTGAAAACCATTTCAAATGAACTGTTAAAAGGTTGAAAGTTGGCATGGTATCTTCATTTCACCCACATAGCATGTGCAAGAAAGTAGAGAGGGTTACGGCAAAAACTGGATGCACTTCGTGTACAAAACAAACAATCTCTTTCGAACTATGAGGATTTTCATACGGAAACTCGTTTGTTACAATGGGATTTCATTTCTTTAACTTGTTTGAACTCCGTAGTATTTCTGTGTTCAAAATGCACCATTCAAAGCCACATCATCAATTTTCAACCCTTTCTGACTTCATTTGTCATTTTTCATGCATATACTAATTATTTTAAGCTATAAGACCCTGAAATTGAAAAGCATTTCAAATGAACTCTGAAAAGGTTGAAAGTTTGCATGGTATAATCATTTCACCCACATAGAATGTGCGAGAAAATAGAGAGGGTTACGGCAAAAACTGGATGCACTTCGTGTACAAAATGGACAATCTCTTTCGAAGTATGAGGGTTTCATACGGAAATCGTGTGTTACAAAGGGATTTCATTTTTTAACTTGTTTGAACTCCGTAGTTTTTCTGTGTTCAAAATGCACCATTCAAAGCCACATCATCAATTTTCAACCCTTTCTGACTTCATTTGTTATTTTTCATGCATTTACCGATTATTTTGAGCTATAAGACCTTGAAACTGGATGCACTTCGTGTACAAAACGGACAATCTCTTTCTATGTATGAGGGTTTCATATGGAAACTCGTCTGTTACAAAGGGATTTCATTTTTTTAATTGTTTGAACTCCATAGTTTTTTTGTGTTCAAAATGCACCTTTTAAAGCCACATCATCAATTTTCAACCCTTTCTGATTTCATTTGTTATTTTTCATGCCTTTACTGATTATTTTTAGCTATAAGACCCTGAAATTGAAAAGCATTTCAGATGAACTCTGAAAAGGTTGAAAGTTGGCATGGTATCATCATTTCACCCACATAGCATGTGCAAGAAAGTAGAGAGGGTTACGGCAAAAACTGGATGCACTTCGTTTACAAAACGGACAATCTCTTTCGAAGTATGTGGGTTTTCATAAGGAAACTCGTCTGTTACAATGGGATTTCATTTTTTAAACTTGTTTGAACTCCGTAGTTATTATGTGTTCAAAATGCACCATTCAAAGCCACATCAGCCATTTTCAACCCTTTATGACTTCTTTTGTTATTTTTCATGCATATACTGATTATTTTGAGCTATAAGACCCTGAAATTGAAAAGCATTTCAGATGAACTCTGAAAAGGTTGAAAGTTGGCATGGTATCATCATTTCACCCACATAGCATGTGCAGGAAAGTAGAGAGGGTTACAGCAAAAACTGGATGCACTTCGTGTACAAAACGGACAATCTCTTTCGAAGTATAAGGGTTTCATACGGAAACTCGTCGGTCACAAAGGGATTTCATTTTTTTAACTTGTTTGAACTCCATAGTTTTTCTGTGTTCAAAATGCACCTTTCAAAGCCACATCATCAATTCTCAACCCTTTCTGATTTCATTTGTTATTTTTCATGCATATACTGATTATTTTGAGCTATAAGACCCTGAAATTGAAAAGCATTTCAGATGAACTCTGAAAAGGTTGAAAGTTGGCATGGTATCATCCTTTCACCCACATAGCATGTGCAAGAAAGTAGTTAGGGTTACAGCAAAAACTGGATGCACTTCGTGTACAAAACGGATAATGTCTTTCGAAGTATGAGGGTTTTCATACGGAAACTCGTCTGTTACAAAGGGATTTCATTTTTTTAACTTGTTTGAACTCCGTAGATATTCTGTGTTCAAAATTCACCATTCAAAGCCACATCATCAATTGTCAACCCTTTATGACTTCATTTGTTATTTTTCATGCATATACTAATTATTTTGAACTATAAGACCCTGAAATTGAAAAGCATTTCAAATGAACTCTTAAAAGGTTGAAAGTTTGCATGGTATCATCATTTCACCCACATAGCATGTGCGAGAAAGTAGAGAGGGTTACGGCCAAAACTGTATGCACTTCGTGTACAAAACGGACAATCTCTTTCGAAGTATGAGGGTTTTCATATGGAAACTCGTCTGTTACAAAGGGATTTCATTTATTTAACTTGTTTGAACTCCATAGTTTTTCTGTCTTCAAAATGCACCATTCAAAGCCACATCATCAATTTTCAACCCTTTATGATTTCATTTGTTATTTTTCATGCATTTACTGATTATTTTGAGCTATTAGACCCTGAAATTGAAAAGTATTTCAAATGAACTCTGAAAAGGTTCAAAGTTTGCATGGTATCATGATTTCACCCACATAGCATGTGCAAGAAAGTAGCGAAGGTTACCGCAAAAACTGGATGCACTTCATGTACAAAACGGACAATCTCTTTCGAAGTATGATGGTTTCATATGGAAACTCGTCTGTTACAAAGGGATTTCATTTTTTTAACCTATTTGAACTCCATAGTTTTTCTGTGTTCAAAATGCACCATTCAAAACTACATCACCAATTTTCAACCCTTTCTGACTTCATTTGTTATTTTTCATGCATTTAATGATTATTTTGACCAATAAGACCCTGAAATTTAAAAGCATTTCAAATGAACTGTGAAAAAGGTTGAAGTTGGCATGGTATCATCATTTCACCCACATAGCATGTGCAAGAAACTAGAGAGGGTTACGGCAAAAACTGGATGCACTTCGTGTACAAAACGAACAATCTCTTTCGAAGTATGAGGGTTTCATACTGAAACTCGTCTGTTACAAAGGGATTTCATTTTTAACTTGTTTGTACTCCGTAGTTTTTCTGTGTTCAGAATGCACCATTCAAAGCCACATCATCAATTTTCAGCCCTTTCTGACTTCATTTGTTATTTTTGATGCATTTACTGATTATTTTGAGCTATAAGACCCTGAAATTGAAAAGCATTTCAAATGAACTCTTAAAAGGTTGAAAGTTTTCATGGTATCATCATTTCACCCACATAGCATGTGCAAGAAAGTAGAGAGGGTTACGGCAAAAACTGTATGCACTTCGTGTACAAAACGGACAATCTCTTTCGAAGTATGAGGGTTTTCATACGGAAACTCGTCTGTTACAAAGGGATTTCATTTATTTAACTTGTTTGAACTCCATAGTT
>NC_053028.1:450410991-450423408 GCF_003073215.2 Triticum urartu
CGCGCGCCCCTCCCAAGCCCAGTCCGAATTGGACAAGGGGTTTGGGGCGCGGCCCCTCTCTCCCTTCCTTCCCATCTTTCCCCCTTTCCCCCCTTCTCCTAGTTGGACTAGGAAAGGAGGAAACCTACTCCAACTAGGAGTAGGAATCCTACTCCCCTGGCGCGCCTCTCCTAAGGCCAGCCTCCTCCCCCCTTGCTCCTTTATATACGGGGGCAGGGGGCACCTCTAGACACACAAGCTGATCTTCAGGATCGTTCTCTTAGCCATTTGCGGTGCCCCCCTCCACCATAGTCCTCGATAATATTGTAGTGGTGCTTAGGCGAAGCCCTATGACAGTAGAACATCAATATCGGCACCACACCGTCGTGCTGACGGAACTCTTCCCCGACACTTTGCTGGATCAGAGTCCGGGGATCGTCATCGAGCTGAACGTGTGCTAAAACTCGGAGGTGTCGTAGTTTCGGTGCTTGATCGGTCGGGCCGTGAAGACGTACGACTACATCAACCGTGTTATCATAACGCTTCCGCTGTCAGTCTATGAGGGTACGTAGATTACACTCTCCCCTCTTGTTGCTATGCATCACCATGATCTTGCGTGTGCGTAGGAAAATTTTGAAATTACTACGTTCCCCAACAATTTTTGGTATAGAGATGTAAAGTAAAAAGTAAAAGCAAAGCAATAATAAAGTGATGGAGATTGATATGATGAGAAAGAGACCCGGGGGCCATAGGTTTCACTAGTGGCTTCTCTCAAGAGCATAAGTATTCTACGGTGGGTGAACAAATTACTGTTGAGCAATTGACAGAATTGAGCATAGTTATGAGAATATCTAGGTATGATCATGTATATAGGCATCACGTCCGAGACAAGTAGACCGAAACGATTCTGCATCTACTACTATTACTCCACTCATCGACCGCTATCCAGCATGCATCTAGAGTATTAAGTTAAAAACAGAGTAACGCCTTAAGCAAGATGACATGATGTAGAGGGATAGTTTCATGCAATATGATAAAAACCCATCTTGTTATCCTCGATGGCAACGATACAATACGTGCCTTGCTGCCCCTTCTGTCACTGGGAAAGGACACCGCAAGATCGAACCCAAAGCTAAGCACTTCTCCCATGGCAAGAACAACCAATCTAGTAGGCCAAACCAAACTGATAATTCAAAGAGACTTGCAAAGATAACCAATCATACATAAAAGAATTCAGAAAAGATTCAAATATTATTCATAGATAGACTTGATCATAAACCCACAATTCATCGGTCTCAACAAACACACCGCAAAAAGAAGATTACATCGAATAGATCTCCATGAGAGAGGGGGAGAACATTGTATTGAGATGCAAAAAGAGAGAAGAAGCCATCTAGCTACTAGCTATGGACCCGTAGGTCTGAAGTAAACTACTCACACTTCATCGGACGGGCTTGGATGATGATGTAGAAGCCCTCCGTGATCGATGCCCCCTCCGGCGGAGCTCCGGAATAGGCCCCAAGATGGGATCTCGTGGATACAGAAAGTTGCGGCGGTGCAATTAGGTTTTTGGCTCCGTCCCCAATCGTTTGGGGGTACGTGGATATATATAGGAGGAAGAAGTACGTCTGATCGCACGCCCCCCGTACTCAAATAGCTACCACGCACGCGGCCTCCTAGCCAATAAAAAAAGAGGACGCTTGGCAGCACGCAAATGATAAGTAGAATGCCTATGGTTTCAATAATACTTGTGTGTCCGATTATAACGTGACAACACTTGTTCCAAAATGACTTTGTTGGTTGTTAAGGTGTGTGCCTTCGCAAATCGGATAAAAAAATTACCACAACATGTTGGTGCCATGTCATGACACCATGCCAAGTTTCATAATTTTCAGGCGAGTTTTGGATTTAGAGGAATTTAAAAACCAAGTTTCTCGATGTTTGCGGCCAAGCCACGACATCCAGATGTTTGAATTCCATTCTCATTTCTTGCATGGGACCTTGAAATTCACCCAAGTACACATAAATAATTTTTCAAACAATTTTGGCGCACTGGAGCATGTGCTTGTAGTTCAAATTTGAATTATGCGCATTAAATGTTGGAAACTCAATAATATATAAAAAAGGCCAAACAAACCCGAAATAATTCCAAAATTTAGCATGAAACTCCTATTGGTCTATGCTGTCTTTGTAAAAAATCAAGGCGGGAAAAGGCAGTGTATGCCATTTCGCACACTGAGGTGACACTTGTTGGGAAACACAGTAATTTCAAAAAAAAATCCTACGCCACGCAAGATCCATCTAGGTGATGCACAGCAACAAGAGGGGAGAGTGTTGTTAACGTACCCTCATAGACCGTAAGCGGAAGCGTTATAACAACGCAGTTGATGTAGTCGTACGTCTTCATGATCCGGCCGATCCTAGCATCGAAAGTACGGCACCTCTGCGATCTGCACACGTTCAGCTCGGTGACGTCCCACGAACTCTAGATCCAGCTGAGTGTCGGGGGAGAGCTTCATCAGCACGACGGCGTGATGACGATGATGATGAAGTTACCGATGCAGGGCTTCGCCTAAGCACTACAACGATATGACCGAGGTGGAAATCTGTGGAGGGGGCATCGCACACGACTAAGAGATCAACTTGTGTGTCTATGGGGTGCCCCCCCACCGTATATAAAGAAGTGGAGGAGGGGAGGGGCGGCCCTCTCTATGGCATGCCCTAGGGGGAGTCCTACTCCCACCGGGCGGGAGTAGGATTCCCCCCTTTCCCTAGTAGGAGTAGGAGAGAAGGAAGGGGGAGAGACAAGGAAGGAAGGGAGGGCCGGCCCCCCACCCAATTCAGATTGGGCTAGGGGGGCGTGCCCTCCTCCTTGGCCTTCCTCTCCTCTATTCCACTAAGGCCCAATAAGGCCCATACTCCCCGGGGGGTTCCGGTAACCCCCCTGTACTCCGGTAAATATCCAAACTCATCCGGAACAATTCCGATGTCCAAACATAGGCTTCCAATATATCAATCTCTATGTCTCGACCATTTTGAGACTCCTCGTCATGTCCGTGATCATATCCGGGACTCTGAACTACCTCCGGTACATAAAAACACATAAACTCATAATATCGATCGTCACTGAACGTTAAACGTGCGGACCCTACGGATTCGAGAACTATGTAGACATGACCGAGACTCAATCTCCGGTCAATAACCAATAGCGGAACCTGGATGCTCATATTGGTTCCTACATATTCTACGAAGATCTTTATCGGTCAAACCGCATAACAACATACGTTGTTCCCTTTGTCATCGGTATGTTACTTGCCCGAGATTCGATCGTCGGTATCTCAATACCTAGTTCAATCTCGTTACCGGCAAGTCTCTTTACTCGTTCGTAATGCAACATCCCGTAACTAACTCATTAGTCACATTGCTTGCAAGGCTTATTGTGATGTGCATTACTAAGAGGGCCCAAAGATACCTCTCCGATACACGGAGTGACGAATCCTAATCTCGATCTCTGCCAACTCAACAAACACCATCGGAGACACCTGTAGAGCATCTTTATAGTCACCCAGTTACGTTGTGATGTTTGATAGCACATTAAGTGTTCCTCCGGTATTCGGGAGTTGCATAATCTCATAGTCATAGTAACATGTATAAGTTATGGAGAAAGGAATAGCAGTAAACTAAACGATCAAAGTGCTAAGCTAAAGGATGGGTCAAGTCAATCACATCATTATCTAATGATGTGATCCCGTTCATCAAATGACAACTCTTGTCCATGGCTAGGAAACTTAACCATCTTTGATTAACGAGCTAGTCAAGATAGAGGCATACTAGGTGACACTCTGTTTGTCTATGTATTCACACATGTACTAAGTTTCCGGTTAATACAATTCTAGCATGAATACTAAACATTTATCATGATATAAGGAAATATAAATAACAACTTTATTGTTGCCTCTAGAGCATATTTCTTCAGTCTCCCACTTGCACTAGAGTCAATAATCTAGATTACATAGTAATGATTCTAACACCCATGGAAGTCTTGGTGCTGATCATGTTTTGCTCGTGAGAGAAGCTTAGTCAATGGGTCTGCAACATTCAGATCGTATGTATCTTGCAAATCTCTATGTCTCCCTCCTTGACTTGTACGCGGATGGAATTGAAGCGTCTCTTGATGTGCTTGGTTCTCTTGTAAAATCTGGATTCCTTTGCCAAGGCAATTGCACTAGTATTGTCACAAAAGATTTTCATTGGACCCAGATGCACTCAGGATACACCTAGATCGATATGAACTCCTTCATCCAGACTCCTTCATTTGCTGCTTCCGAAGCAGCTATGTATCCGCTTCATACGTAGATTCCGCCACGACGCTTCTGCTTGAACTGCACCAACTACAGCTCCACCATTCAATAAAAATATGTATCCGGTTTGTGACTTAGAGTCATCTGGATCAGTGTCAAAGCTTGCATCGACGTAACCTTACGACGAGCTCTTTGTCCCTCCATAAACAAGAAACATATCCTTAGTCCTTTTTAGGTATTTCAGGATGTTCTTGACCGCTGTCCAGTGATCCACTCCTGGATTACTTTGGTACCTCCCTGCTAAACTAACAACGAGGCACACATCAGGTCTGGTACACAACATTGCATACATGATAGAACCTATGGCTGAGAAAGCATGGAATGACTTTCATTTTCTCTCTATCTTCTGCAGTGGTCGGGCATTGAGTCTGACTCAACTTCACACCTTGTAACACAGGCAAGAACCCTTTCTTTGCTTGATCCATTTTGAACTTTTTCAAAACTTTATCAAGGTATGTGCTTTGTGAAAGTCTAATTAAGCGTCTTGATCTATCTCTATAGATCTTGATGCCCAATATATAAGCAGCTTCACCTGAGGTATTTCATTGAAAAATTCTTATTCAAGTATCCTTTTATGCTATTCAGAAATTTAGTATCATTTCCGATCAGCAATATGTCATCCACATATAATATCAGAAATGCTACAGAGCTCCCACTCACTTTCTTGTAAATACAGGCTTCTCCAAAAGTCTATAAAACCATATGCTTTGATCACACTATCAAAGCATACATTCCAACTCCGAGACGCTTGCACTAGTCCATAAATGGACCGCTGGAGCTTGCACACTTTGTTAGCACCTTTTGGATCGACAAAACCTTCTGGTTGCATCATATACAACTCTTCTTTAAGATATCCATTAAGGAACGCAGTTTCGACATCCATTTGCCAAATTTCATAATGATAAAATGCGTCAATTGCTAACATGATTCGACGGACTTAAGCATCGCTATGGGTGAGAAGGTCTCATCGTAGTCAACTCCTTGAACTTGTCGAAAACCTTTCGCAACAAGTCGAGCTTTGTAGACAGTAACATTACCGTCAGCGTCAAGTCCTTCTTCTTGAAGATTCATTTATTCTCTATGGCTTGGCGATCATCGGGCAAGTCAACCAAAGTCCACACTTTGTTCTCATACATGGATCCCATCTCAGATTTCATGGCCTCAAGCCATTTTGGAATCTGGGCTCATCATCGCTTCCTCATAGTTCGTAGGTTTGTCATGGTCAAGTAACATGACCTCCAGGAACAGGATTCGTACCACTCTGGTGCGGATCTTACTCTGGTTACCTACGAGGTTAGGTAGTAACTTGATCAGAAGTTTCATGATCATCATCATTAGCTTCCTCACTAATTGGTGTAGGAATCACTGGAACTGATTTCTGTGATGAACTACTTTCCAATAAGGGAAAGGTACATTACCTCATCAAGTTCTATTTCCTCCCACTCACTTCTTCGAGAGAAACTCCTTCTCTAGAAAGGATCCATTCTAGCACGAATATCTTGCCTTCGATCTGTGATAGAAGGTGTACCCAATAGTCTCTTTTGGGTATCCTATGAAGACACATTTCTCCGATTTGGGTTCGAGCTTATCAGGTTGAAGCTTTTCACATAAGCATCGCGACCCCAAACTTTAAGAAACGACAACTTGGTTTCTTGCCAACCACAGTTCATAAGGTGTCCTCAACGGGTTTTGATGGTGCCCTATTTAACGTGAATGCAGCCGTCTCTAAAGCATAACCCCAAAAAAATAGCGGTAAACCAGTAAGAGACATCATAGATCACACCATATCTAATAAAGTGCGGTTACGACGTTCAGACACACCATTACGTTGTGGTGTTCCAGGTGGCGTGAGTTGCGAAACTATTCCGCATTGTTTCAAATGAAGTCCAAACTCGTAACTCAAATATTCTCCTCCATGATCAAATCGTAGAAACTTAATTTTCTTGTTACGATGATTTTCCACTTCACTCTGAAATTCTTTGAACTTTTCAAATGTTTCACACTTATGTTTCATCAAGTAGATATACCCATATCTGCTCAAATCATCTGTGAAGGTAAGAAAATAATGATACTCGCCACGAGCATCAACACTCATCGGACCGCATACATCAGTATGTATTATTTCCAACAAGTCTGTTGCTCGCTCCATTGTTCCGGCGAACGGAGTCTTAGTCATCTTGCCCATGAGGCATGGTTTGCAAGCACAAGTGATTCATAATCAAGTGATTCCAAAAGTCCATCAGCATGGAGTTTCTTCATGCGCTTTACACCAATATGACCTGAACGGCAGTGCCACAAATAAGTTGCACTATCATTATTAAACTTATATCTTTTGGCTTTAATACTATGAACATGTGTATCACTACTATCAAGATTTAGTAAAAATAGACCACTCATCAAGGGTGCATGACCATAAAATATATTACTCATATAATTAGAACAACCATTATTCTCTGATTTAAATGAATAACCGTCTCGCATCAAACAAGATCCAGATATAATGTTCATGCTCAACGCTGACACCAAATAACAATTATTTAGGTCTAAAACTAATCCCGAAGGTAGATGTAGAGGTAGCGTGCCGACGGCGATTGCATCGACTTTGGAACCATTTCCCACGCGCATCGTCACCTTGTCCTTAGCCAATCTTCGCTTAATCCGTGGCCCATGTTTCGAGTTGCAAATATTAGCAACAGAACCGGTATCAAATACCCAGGCGCTACTGCGAGCATTAGTAAGGTACACGTCAATAACATGTATATCAAATATACCTTTCACTTTGCCATCCTTCTTCTCCGCCAAATACTTGGGGCAGTTCTGCTTCCAGTGACCAGTCCCTTTGCAGTAGAAGCACTCAGTCTCAGGCTTAATTAGGTCCAGACTTAGGCTTCTTCCCTTGAGCAGCAACTTGCTTGCCGTTCTTCTTGAGGTTCCCCTTCTTCCCTTTACTCTTTTTCTAGAAACTGGTGGTCTTGTTGACCATGAACACTTGATGCTCCTTCTTGATTTCTACCTCCGCAGTCTTTAGCATTGCGAAGAGCTCGGCAATTGTCTTATCCATCCCTTGCATATTATAGTTCATCACGAAGCTCTTGTAGCTTGGTGACAATGATTGAAGAACTCTGTCAATGACACTATCATCAGGAAGATTAACTCCGAGCTGAGTCAAGTGGTTGTGGTACCCAGACATTCTGAGTATATGTGCACCGACAGAACTATTCTCCTCCATTTTGCAGCTGTAGAACTTATTGGAGACTTCATATCTCTCAATCCGGGCATTTCTTGAAATATTAACTTCAACTCCTAGAACATCTCATATGCTCCATGACGTTCAAAACGTCGTTGAAGTCCCAGTTCTAAGCCGTAAAGCATGGCACACTGAACTACCGAGTAGTCATCAGCTTTGCTCTGCCAGACGTTCAAAACATCTGGTATTGCTCCTGCAGCAGGTTTGTCACCTAGCAGTGCTTCTAGGATGTAATTCTTCTGTGCAGCAATGAGGATAATCCTCAAATTATGGACCAAGTCCATGTAATTGCTACCATCATCTTTCAACTTAGCTTTCTCTAGGAACGCATTAAAATTCAACAGAACAACAACACGGGCCATTGCTACCTCTCGAGCATGCGTTGGTTTTCCCTTGAAGAGGAAAGGGTGATGCAGCAAAGCAGCGTAAGTATTTCCCTCAGTTTTTGAGAACCAAGGTATCAATCCAGTAGGAGACTACACACAAGTCGCCTAGTACGTGCACAAACAATCAAGAACCTTGCAACCAACATGATAAAGGGGTTGTCAATCCCTTCACGGCCACTTGCAAAAGTGAGATCTGATAAAGATAATAAGATAAATATTTTTGGTATTTTTGTTGTGTACATTGGAGAGTAAAGATTGCAAAGTAAACGGCGAAAAAAATAGCTAGTTGACGGGAGACTAATATGATGTAAAATAGTCCCAGGGGCCATAGGTTTCACTAGTGGCTTCTCTCAAGATAGCAAATATTACGGTGGGTGAACAAATTACTGTCGAGCAATTGATAGAAAAGCGCATAGTTATGAGAATATCTAGGCATGATCATAAACATAGGCATCACATTCGTGACAAGTGGACCGAAACGATTCTGCATCTACTACTATTACTCCACACATCGACCGCTATCAAACATGCATCTAGAGTATTAAGTTCATAAGAACAGAGTAACACATTAGGCAAGATGACATGATGTAGAGGGATAAAATCAAGCAATATGATATAAACCCCATCTTTTTACCCTCGATGGCAACAATACAATACTTGCCTTGCTGCCCCTGCTGTCACTGGGAAGGACACCGCAAGATTGAACCCAAAGCTAAGCACTTATCCCATTGCAAGAAAGATCAATCTAGTAGGCCAAAACAAACTGATTATTCGAAGAGACTTGCAAAGATATTAAATAATGCATATAAGAATTCAGAGAAGAATCAAATATTTTTCATTGATAATCTTGATCATAAATCCACAATTCATCGGATCTCGACAAACACACCGCAAAAAGAATTACATCAAATAGATCTCCAAGAAGATCGAGGAGAACATTCTATTGAGATCCAAAGAGAGATAAGAAGCCATCTAGCTAATAACTATGGACCAGAAGGTCTGTGGTAAACTACTCACACATCATCGGAGAGGCTATGGTGTTGATGTAGAAGCCCTCTGTGATCGAATCCCCCTCCGGCGGAGCACTGGAAAAAGCCCCAAGATGGGATCTCACGGGTATAGAAGGTTGCGGTGGTGGAAAAGGAGTTTCATGGCTCTCCTCCATGGTTTCAGGGTATAAGTGTATATATAGGCGAAAGAAGTAGGTCGGTGGAGCTGCGAGGGGCCCACGAGGGTGGGGGCGCGCCTGGCCCCCTGGGCACGCCCTCCTGCCTCGTGGCTTCCTCGCTGCTTCCTTGACGTCCACTCCAAGTCTCCTGGATTGCATCTGTTCCAAAAAAGATCCTCGCGAAGGTTTCATTCCGTTTGGATTCCGTTTGATATTCCTTTTCTTCGAAACACTGAAATAGGCAAAAAAATAGCAATTTGCACTTGGCCTTTAGTTAATAGGTTAGCCCGAAAAATAATATTAAAGTACATAGTAAAGCCCATTAAACATCCAAAACAGATAATATAATAGCATGGAATAATAAAAAATTATAGATACGTTGGAGACGTATCGGCCATCTATCTACAACGACATAGACATGCAAAACACTATCAGGTACTAAGTTCATGATAAATTAGAGTTCAGTTAATCATATTACTAAAGAACTCCCACTTAGATAGACATCCCTCTAATCATCTAAGTGATCACGTGATCCATATCAACTAAACCATGTCCGATCATCACGTGAGATGGAGTAGTTTTCAATGGTGAACATCACTATGTTGATCATATCTACTATATGATTCACGCTCGACCTTTCGGTCTCAGTGTTCCGAGGCCATATCTGCATATGCTAGGCTCGTCAAGTTTAACCTGAGTATTCCGCATGTGCAAAACTGGCTTGCACCCGTTGTATGTGAACGTAGAGCTTATCACACCCGATCATCATGGTGTCTCGGCACGACGAACTGTAGCAACGGTGCATACTCAGGGAGAACACTTATACCCTTGAAATTTAGTGAGAGATCATCTTATAATTCTACCGCCGAACTAAGCAAAATAAGATGCATAAAGGATAAACATCACATGCAATCAATATAAGTGATATGATATGGCCATCATCATCTTGTGCCTTTGATCTCCATCTCCAAAGCACCGTCATGATCACCATCGTCACCCGGCTTGACACCTTGATCTCCATCGAAGCATCATTGTCATCTCGCCAACTATTGCTTCTATCGACATATCGCTACCCGCTTAGTGATAAAGTAAAGCATTACAGCGATTGCATTTCATACAATAAAGCGACAACCATATGGCTCCTGCCAGTTGCCGATAACTGTTACAAAACATGATCATCTCATACAATAAAATTTAGCATCATGTCTTGACCATATCACATCACAACATGCCCTGCAAAAACAAGTTAGACGTCCTCTACTTTGTTGTTGCAAGTTTTACGTGGCTGCTACGGGCTGAGCAAGAACCGTTCTTACCTACGCATCAAAAACCACAACACGGTATAGTGATTGCTTTTTGATCTTCAAAAGAACTCTGTTCATTGAATCCGATTCAACCTAAGTTGGAGAAACAGACACCCACTATCCACCTGTGTGCAAAGCACGTCGGTAGAACCAGTCTCGCGTAAGCGTACACGTAATGTCGGTCTGAGCCGCTTCATCACAATACCGCTGAATAAAGAATCAACTAGTGACGGCAAGCGATATGTATATACCCACACCCACAACTCCTTTGTGTTCTACTCGTGCATATAACATCTACGCATAGACCTGGCTCGGGATTGGGGAACGCAGTAATTTCAAAAAAATTCCTACGCACACGCAAGATCCATCTAGGTGATGCACAGCAACGAGAGGGGAGAGTGTTGTCTACATACCCTCGTAGACCGTAAGCAGAAGCGTTATGACAATGCGGTTGATGTAGTTGTACATCTTCATGATCCGACCGATCCTAGCACCAAAGGTACAACACCTCACGATCTGCACACATTCAGCTCGGTGACGTCCCATGAAACTCTAGATCTAGCTGAGTGTCGAGGGGAGAGCTTCGTCAGCACGACAGCGTGATGACAGTGATGATGAAGTTACCGACACACGCTTCGTCTAAGCACTACAACAATATGACCGAGGTGGAAATCTGTGGAGGGGGGCACCGCACACGGCTAAGAGATCAACTTGTGTGTCTATGGGGTGCCCCCTCCCCCGTATATAAAGGAGTGGAGGAGGGGAGGGCCGGCCCTCTCTAGGGCACGCCCTAGGGGGAGTCCTACTCCCACCGAGAGTAGGATTCCGCCCTTTCCCTAGTAGGAGTAAGGGGGAGAGAGAAGGAAGGAAGGGGGTGTGCCCTCCTCCTTGGCCTTCCTCTCCTCTCTTCCACTAAGGCCCAATGAGGCCCATATACTCCCCGAGGGGTTCCCAGTACCCCCCCCCCGGTACTCTAGGAAATGCCCGAACTCATCCGGAGCCATTCCGATGTCCAAACATAGGCTTCCAATATATCGATCTTTATGTCTCGACCATTCCGAGACTCCTCGTCATGTCTGTGATCATATCCGGGACTCTGAACTACCTTTGGTACATCAAAACACATAAACACATAATACCGATCGTCACCGAACGTTAAGCGTGCGGACCCTACGGGTTCGAGAACTATGTAGACATGACCGAGACTCATGTCCGATCAATAACCAATAGCGGAACCTAGATGCTCATATTGGTTCCTACATATTCTACGAAGATCTTTATCGTTCAAACCGCATAACAACATACGTTGTTCCCTTTGTCATCGGTATGTTACTTGCCCCAGATTCGATCGTCGGTATCTCAATACCTAGTTCAATCTCGTTACCGGCAAGTCTCTTTACTCGCTCCGTAATGCACATCATGTAACTAACTCATTAGTCACATTGCTTGCAAGGCTTATGTGATGTGCATTACTGAGAGGGCCCAGAGATACCTCTCCGATACACGGAGTGACAAATCCTAATCTCGATCTATGCCAACTCAACAAACACCGTCGAAGACACCTGTAGAGCATCTTTATAGTCACACAGTTACGTTGTGACCTTTGATAGGACACTAAGTGTTCCTTCGGTATTCGGGAGTTGCATAATCTCATACTCATAGGAACCTGTATAAGTTATGGAGAAAGCAATAGGAG
This sequence comes from Triticum urartu, assembly GCF_003073215.2. Lineage (NCBI taxonomy): Eukaryota > Viridiplantae > Streptophyta > Magnoliopsida > Poales > Poaceae > Triticum > Triticum urartu. Next base: position 450,423,133 of record NC_053028.1, read on the forward strand.
TAAACTAAACGATCAAAGTGCAAGCTAATGGATGGGTCAAGTTAATCATATCATTCTCTAATGATGTGATACCGATTATCAAATGAAACTCTTTGTCCATGGCTAGGAAACTTAACCATCTTTGATTCAACGAGCTAGTCAGGTAGAGGCATACTAGTGACACTTTGTTTCTCTATGTATTCACACATGTACTAAGTTTTCGGTTAATACAATTCCTAGCATGAATAATAAAAATTTATCATGATACAAGGAAATATAAATAACAATTTATTATTG